>NC_139980.1:21753129-21760629 GCF_963993115.1 Abramis brama | reverse complement strand
TGCTTTTGACAAAAGTGGGGGGGTTAGTTTTAACTACAGTAAAGAAAAAACAGTTTGTATATTGTTCTCATCAAGCCGGACAACTTTCTAATTTACATTCAATAGCTCTGGCCATCAGGAAGTCAGATATTTTGGTCTGAATGTGAATTTTTTTGCAAAATCAGCCTCTGAATTTTTAGCCACTCCTCTTAAACTATTTTATTCGTACCAAACTTTTTCAACATGATGAAACTACATTAAATATGCTAAATTGTGAATGGATAATAAATATCTCAAATGGTTTTGCTATGGCGAGGGATTAAAGTAATGTCCAAAAAGGAAACACTAAAAATCTTCTAAATATGTAATTATATACCATTTATTTCTATATAAAAGAATACAAATATCACAACTAAACCCATTTTATTCTGTTTTTGCAATTCAAGAAGAATGAAAAAGTTAAAACAGGCTATTTAGTGCTATTTGGTTCAACAAAAAAGCAAACATAGGGCTATACTGCCCTCTTGTGTCCAAAAGGACATCAAAATAGTATATAAAACTTTTTACCAGGTAGGCCAATATTGTATTTAAATATACATTTATTAGGTATGTGTCTGAGGATATTTTCCCACCGGTTAATCGACGTGTGACACGAGTGGGTGCTTTTAAATCGCTAATATAATAGTGAAAGAAAAATAATGATAATGTTGCACACACAAATCACACACATGTGGGAAAGAATGATGCTTTTAAACAACACTAAACCGCCATTAGGTGTCGCCAGGCATCCATCTTAATAAGCGAGTCATTGATTCATTCGTTCAAACGATTCGTTCGAATGAGTCGATCATGATTAAGACAGATGTTTATGGATTGATCATTCAATCTTTGAGTCAACCGATTCGTTAAAAATGCTGAATCGTTCAGTTATGAGAAAACACGTGATGGTTCTGCCGTGATCTTTGTTTAACTATTTTCGCTGCTGAAACAGAACAAAAACAGTCAACATTGAATCTAAAATGTAAGTGACTTAATTGTAACTGTTTATTAACCTGTTGTATGAAATCTAGGGGTGGGAGAAAAAATGTATTCTTAGATGCATCGCGATGCGGACGTGGACGATTCTGAATCGATTCACAAATGTCAAAAAATCGATTCTCTAAAAAAATATTTTTCTAATAACGTAATATTGACGGAAGGCAAAAGGCGGAACTCTAAGCGGACGTGCTGTGCAGTCTGTGGCGCGCACATAACAGAGAAGTTTCTTCTGCTCACCAAGGCTGCATTTATTTGATTAAAAATACAAACAAAAACAGTAATATTGTAAAATATTATTCCAATTTAAAACGGCTGCTTTCTATTTTAATATATTTTAAACTGTTATTTATTCCTGTGATCAAAGCTGAGTTTTCAGCATCATTACTCCAGTCGTCACTGTCACATGATCCTTCAGAAATTATTCTAATATGATGATTGATACTCAAGAAACATTCATTATTATTTTAAATGTCGAAAACAGTTGTGTACAGTCTTTGATGAATAGAAAGTTCAAAAGAACAGCATTTATCTGAAATCTAAAGCTTTTGTAACGTTAAACACTACCGCTCAAAAGTTTTGGGTTAGTAATAATTACAATTTTATTTTTGGGGGAAATAAATAAAATAAATCAGTACTTTTATTTATGAAGGATGAGTTAAACTGATCAACAGTTACAGTAAAGACATTTATAATGTTAAAAATATATATATTTGAAATATATGCTGTTCTTTTGAACTTAACATTCATCAAAGCATTTTGAAAAAAAAAATCTGTACACAACTGTTTTCAACATTGAAAATAATAATGAATATTTATTGAGCATCAATCATCATATTAGTATGATTTCTGAAGGATCATGTGACACTGAAGACTGGAGTAATGATGCTGAAAACTCAACTTTGATCACAGAAATGAATTACTATGTAAAATATTTAAAAATTGAAAACAGCTGTTTTAAATTGGAATAATATTTCACAATATTACTGTTTTTGTTTGTATTTTTAATCAATAAATGCAGCCTTGGTGAGCAGAAGAGACTTCTCCTAAAAACATTAAAAATCTTACTGACCCCAAACTTTTGAACAATAATATATATATATATATATATATATATATATATATATATATATATATATATATATATATATACATATATATGTATGTGTGTGTATGTATGTATGTATATATATATATATATATATATATATATATATATATATATATATATATATATAAATATAGCTGCGAGCAGCGATTACGGGCCCAAGCCGGCGGTACCGCCACCCCGGTGCCTTTAGGTAACTAAAGGCACCGGGGTTGCGGTGCCACCGGCTTGGGCCCGTAATCGCTGCTCGCAGCTATATTTATTATTATTATTATTATTTTGTCAACCTTTCGGCCACTTTTGGGGCCCTTAACATGCTCGAAAACTCTTGAAATTTTGCACACAGGTCAGAACCCGCGGCCATCAGGGCCGGACTGAAGCTGGTACCCGGGCGTGGCAGGGGGGCTCGACAGCGCCCCCTGGAACGGGATCCGAACACTTGTCCATAAATCAGACACGCTTGCATGTAATAATATGAAACTCGGTACACATATAGAACTCATCGGGCCGAACAACTTTCGTGCTCTAAGTTTTACGCCAGCCCAACAGGAAGTCGGCTATTTAGGGTTGTTTGGAAACGCATGCTGTGGAATTTAATGTACTCCTCCTAGGGAATTCATCGATTCGCCTCCAAACTCGGTGTGCATGAAGTCAAGACATTGAGGATGCTAAATTGCGGACGGATTTTTGATATCTCGAACGGTTTGGCCGTGGCGAGGAAACGAATTTATGGCGAAAAAATGAAACAGGAAGTGTGTTATAACTTCTGCATACATTAACTGATCTTGATGAAACTTCAGCAGTGTGTTCGTTGTAAGAGGCCGATCGCACAGATGTGACTATTGTGAGTCAAAGTTATAGCGCCACCAACAGGCAGCAGGAAGTACATCACTATTAAAATGCTTTGAAATCACTGTCTTATTTTTACCAGATTTGCTTCAAACTTTATGTGTACAATGTAGACACACGGCAGATGTAAACCTGTGAAAGGATTATTGATATCTTAGATACTGTTGCCGTGGCAACGCATCAAACTTTAATATTCTTTTTTTATGCTTTTGAGACTCTTAACATACTTGAAATTGCATGAAACTCGACAGACACATCACATTTATTATCCAGTAGACATGTGCAAAGTTTCAGAAACGGGCGTGGTGAGGGGCTCAGTAGCGCCACCTTTAGTCATAAGTGGGGGTGTTAGTTTTATCAACAGCAACAAAACTTGGTATGTGTATTGTTCTCATCAAGACGGACAACTTTCTAATTTACATGAACCATCTCTGACCAACAGGAAGAGAGATATTTTGGTTTGAATGTGGATTTTCTGAAGAATTTTCTCTCCCTCTCTGTGTCTGTGTGTGTGTGAGGGGAGGGGGGGATTTGACTATTGCTTTTATATTGTTAATCAAGGTTTCAGGGGCTTTTGGGGTCCTTAACGTGCTCAAAAACTCTTGAAACTTTGCACACAGGTCAGAACCCACGGCCATCAGGGCCGGGCTGAAGCTGGTACCCGGGCGTGGCTGGGGGGCTCAACAGCGCCCCCTTGAACGGGGTTCTAAAACTTGATCCATATATCAAACACGCTCGCATGAATTAATATGAAACTCGGTACACATATAGATCTCATCGGGCCGAACAACTTTACCCCGGTCAAGTTTTACGCCAGCCCAACAGGAAGTCGGCTATTATGGGTTGTTTGGAAAACGCTTGCTGTGGAATGTGAAATACTCCTCCTAGAAAATTCACCGTGCCCCCTTCAAACTCGGTGTGGATGTAGTCAAGACATTGAGGATGCTAAATTGCGGACGGATTTTTGATATCTCGAACGGTTTGGCTGTGGCGAGGAATCGAATTTATGGCGAGAAAAAAGAAACACGGAAGTGGAATAACTTCTGCATACATTAACTGATCTTGATGAAACTTCAGCAGTGTGTTCGTGGTAAGAGGCCGATCAGATGGATGTAGCTATTGTGAGTCAAAGTTATAGCGCCACCAACTGGCAGCAGGAAGTGTGTCACTTTCAACATGCTTTTGACAAAAGTGGGGGGGTTAGTTTTAACTACAGTAAAGAAAAAATAGTTTGTATATTGTTCTCATCAAGCCGGACAACTTTCTAATTTACATTCAATAGCTCTGGCCATCAGGAAGTCAGATATTTTGGTCTGAATGTGGATTTTTTTGCAAAATCAGCCTCTGAATTTTTAGCCACTCCTCTTAAACTATTTATTTTATTCGTACCAAACTTTTTCAACATGATGAAACTACATTAAATATGCTAAATTGTGAATGGATAATAAATATCTCAAACGGTTTTGCTATGGCGAGGGATTAAATAATGTCCAAAAAGGAAACACTAAAAATCTTCTAAAAATGTAATTATATACCATTTATTTCTATATAAAAGTATACAAATATCACAACTAAACCCATTTTATTCTGTTTTTGCAATTCAAGAAGAATGAAAAAGTTAAAACAGGCTATTTAGTGCTATTTGGTTCAACAAAAAAGCAAACATAGGGCTATACTGCCCTCTTGTGTCCAAAAGGACATCAAAATAGTATATAAAACTTTTTACCAGGTAGGCCAATATTGTATTTAAATATACATGTATTAGGTATGTGTCTGAGGATATTTTCCCACCGGTTAATCGACGTGTGAGACGAGTGGGTGCTTTTAAATCGCTAATATAATAGTGTAAGAAAAATAATGATAATGTTGCACACACAAATCACACACATGTGGGAAAGAATGATGCTTTTAAACAACACTAAACCGCCATTAGGTGTCGCCAGGCATCCATCTTAATAAGCGAGTCATTGATTCATTCGTTCAAACGATTCGTTTGAATGAGTCGATCATGATTAAGACAGATGTTTATGGATTGATCATTCAATCTTTGAGTCAACCGATTCGTTAAAAATGCTGAATCGTTCAGTTATGAGAAAACACGTGATGCGTGATGGTTCTGCCGTGATCTTTGTTTAACTATTTTCGCTGCTGAAACAGAACAAAAACAGTCAACATTGCATCTAAAATGTAAGTGACTTAATTGTAACTGTTTATTAACCTGTTGTATGAAATCTAGGGGTGGGAGAAAAAATTTATTCTTAGATGCATCGCGATGCGGACGTGGACGATTCTGAATCGATTCACAAATGTCAAAAAATCGATTCTCTAAAAAAATATTTTTCTAATAACGTAATATTGACGGAAGGCAAAAGGCGGAACTCTAAGCGGACGTGCGTGCAGTCTGTGGCGCGCACATAACAGAGAAGTTTCTTCTGCTCACCAAGGCTGCATTTATTTGATTAAAAATACAAACAAAAACAGTAATATTGTAAAATATTATTCCAATTTAAAACAGCTGCTTTCTATTTTAATATATTTTAAACTGTTATTTATTCCTGTGATCAAAGCTGAGTTTTCAGCATCATTACTCCAGTCGTCACTGTCACATGATCCTTCAGAAATTATTCTAATATGATGATTGATACTCAAGAAACATTCATTATTATTTTAAATGTCGAAAGCAGTTGTGTACAGTCTTTGATGAATAGAAAGTTCAAAAGAACAGCATTTATCTGAAATCTAAAGCTTTTGTAACGTTAAACACTACCGCTCAAAAGTTTTGGGTTAGTAATAATTAAAATTTTATTTTTTGGGGAAATAAATAAAATAAATTAGTACTTTTATTTATGAAGGATGAGTTAAACTGATCAACAGTTACAGTAAAGACATTTATAATGTTAAAAATATATATATTTGAAATATATGCTGTTCTTTTGAACTTTACATTCATCAAAGCATTTTGAAAAAAAAAAAAATCTGTACACAACTGTTTTCAACATTGAAAATAATAATGAATATTTATTGAGCATCAATCATCATATTAGTATGATTTCTGAAGGATCATGTGACACTGAAGAGTGGAGTAATGATGCTGAAAACTCAACTTTGATCACAGAAATGAATTACTATGTAAAATATTTAAAAATTGAAAACAGCTGTTTTAAATTGGAATAATATTTCACAATATTACTGTTTTTGTTTGTATTTTTAATCAATAAATGCAGCCTTGGTGAGCAGAAGAGACTTCTCCTAAAAACATTAAAAATCTTACTGACCCCAAACTTTTGAACAATAATATATATATATATATATATATATATATGTATGTGTGTGTATGTATATATATATATATATATATATATATATATATATATATATATATAAATATAGCTGCGAGCAGCGATGGAGGGCCAAAGCCGGCGGTGCCACCGGCTTGGGCCCGTAATCGCTGCTCGCAGCTATATTTATTATTATTATTATTATTATTATTATTATTTTGTCAACCTTTCGGGCACTTTTGGGGCCCTTAACATGCTCGAAAACTCTTGAAATTTTGCACACAGGTCAGAACCCGCGGCCATCAGGGCCGGACCGAAGCTGGTACCCGGGCGTGGCAGGGGGCCTCGACAGTGCCCCCTGGAACTGGATCCGAACACTTGTCCATAAATCAGACACGCTTGCATGTAATAATATGAAACTCGGTACACATATAGATCTCATCGGGCCGAACAACTTTCGTGCTCTAAGTTTTACGCCAGACCAACAGGAAGTCAGCTATTATGGGTTGTTTGGAAACGCATGCTGTGGAATTTGATGTACTCCTCCTAGGAAATTCATCCATTCGCCTCCAAACTCGGTCGGCATGAAGTCAAGACATTGAGGATGCTAAATTGCGGACGGATTTTTGATATCTCGAACGTTTTGGCCGTGGCAAGGAAACGAATTTATGGCGAATAATTCAAACAGGAAGTGTGTTATAACTTCTGCATACATTAACTGATCTTGATGAAACTTCAGCAGTGTGTTAGTTGTAAGAGGCCGATCACATGGATGTGACATTTGTGAGTCAAAGTTATAGCGCCACCAACTGGCAACAGGAAGTGTGTCACTTTCAAAATGCTTTGAAATCTCCCTCTTATTTTTACCCGATTTGCTTCAAACTTTATGTGTATAATGTAAACACACGGCAGATGTAGACCTGTGAAAGGATTATTGATATCTTAGATACTGTTGCCGTGGCAACGCATCAAACTTTAATATTCTTTTCGGATGCTTTTGAGACTCTTCACATGCTTGAAAATGCATGAAATTCGACAGACACATCACATTTATTATCCAGTAGACATGTGCAAAGTTTCAGAAACGGGCGTGGTGAGGGGCTCAGTAGCGCCACCTTTAGTCAAAAATGGGGGCTTAGTTTTAAGTAGAGTCACAAAAATCGTTATGTGTATTGTTCTCATCAAGCCGGACAACTTTCTAATTTATAGTCATAAGCTGTGACCAACAGGAAGAGAGATATTTTGGTTTGA
>NC_139980.1:21588129-21748129 GCF_963993115.1 Abramis brama | reverse complement strand
TAACTACAGTAAAGAAAAAATAGTTTGTATATTGTTCTCATCAAGCCGGACAACTTTCTAATTTACATTCAATAGCTCTGGCCATCAGGAAGTCAGATATTTTGGTCTGAATGTGGATTTTTTTGCAAAATCAGCCTCTGAATTTTTAGCCACTCCTCTTAAACTATTTATTTTATTCGTACCAAACTTTTTCAACATGATGAAACTACATTAAATATGCTAAATTGTGAATGGATAATAAATATCTCAAACGGTTTTGCTATGGCGAGGGATTAAATAATGTCCAAAAAGGAAACACTAAAAATCTTCTAAAAATGTAATTATATACCATTTATTTCTATATAAAAGTATACAAATATCACAACTAAACCCATTTTATTCTGTTTTTGCAATTCAAGAAGAATGAAAAAGTTAAAACAGGCTATTTAGTGCTATTTGGTTCAACAAAAAAGCAAACATAGGGCTATACTGCCCTCTTGTGTCCAAAAGGACATCAAAATAGTATATAAAACTTTTTACCAGGTAGGCCAATATTGTATTTAAATATACATGTATTAGGTATGTGTCTGAGGATATTTTCCCACCGGTTAATCGACGTGTGACACGAGTGGGTGCTTTTAAATCGCTAATATAATAGTGTAAGAAAAATAATGATAATGTTGCACACACAAATCACACACATGTGGGAAAGAATGATGCTTTTAAACAACACTAAACCGCCATTAGGTGTCGCCAGGCATCCATCTTAATAAGCGAGTCATTGATTCATTCGTTCAAACGATTCGTTCGAATGAGTCGATCATGATTAAGACAGATGTTTATGGATTGATCATTCAATCTTTGAGTCAACCGATTCGTTAAAAATGCTGAATCGTTCAGTTATGAGAAAACACGTGATGCGTGATGGTTCTGCCGTGATCTTTGTTTAACTATTTTCGCTGCTGAAACAGAACAAAAACAGTCAACATTGCATCTAAAATGTAAGTGACTTAATTGTAACTGTTTATTAACCTGTTGTATGAAATCTAGGGGTGGGAGAAAAAATTTATTCTTAGATGCATCGCGATGCGGACGTGGACGATTCTGAATCGATTCACAAATGTCAAAAAATCGATTCTCTAAAAAAATATTTTTCTAATAACGTAATATTGACGGAAGGCAAAAGGCGGAACTCTAAGCGGACGTGCGTGCAGTCTGTGGCGCGCACATAACAGAGAAGTTTCTTCTGCTCACCAAGGCTGCATTTATTTGATTAAAAATACAAACAAAAACAGTAATATTGTAAAATATTATTCCAATTTAAAACAGCTGCTTTCTATTTTAATATATTTTAAACTGTTATTTATTCCTGTGATCAAAGCTGAGTTTTCAGCATCATTACTCCAGTCGTCACTGTCACATGATCCTTCAGAAATTATTCTAATATGATGATTGATACTCAAGAAACATTCATTATTATTTTAAATGTCGAAAACAGTTGTGTACAGTCTTTGATGAATAGAAAGTTCAAAAGAACAGCATTTATCTGAAATCTAAAGCTTTTGTAACGTTAAACACTACCGCTCAAAAGTTTTGGGTTAGTAATAATTAAAATTTTATTTTTTGGGGAAATAAATAAAATAAATCAGTACTTTTATTTATGAAGGATGAGTTAAACTGATCAACAGTTACAGTAAAGACATTTATAATGTTAAAAATATATATATTTGAAATATATGCTGTTCTTTTGAACTTTACATTCATCAAAGCATTTTGAAAAAAAAAAAAATCTGTACACAACTGTTTTCAACATTGAAAATAATAATGAATATTTATTGAGCATCAATCATCATATTAGTATGATTTCTGAAGGATCATGTGACACTGAAGAGTGGAGTAATGATGCTGAAAACTCAACTTTGATCACAGAAATGAATTACTATGTAAAATATTTAAAAATTGAAAACAGCTGTTTTAAATTGGAATAATATTTCACAATATTACTGTTTTTGTTTGTATTTTTAATCAATAAATGCAGCCTTGGTGAGCAGAAGAGACTTCTCCTAAAAACATTAAAAATCTTACTGACCCCAAACTTTTGAACAATAATATATATATATATATATATATATATATATATATATATATATATATATATATATATGTATGTGTGTGTGTGTATGTATATATATATATATATATATATAAATATAGCTGCGAGCAGCGATGGAGGGCCAAAGCCGGCGGTACCGCCACCCCGGTGCCTTTAGGTAACTAAAGGCACCGGGGTTGCGGTGCCACCGGCTTGGGCCCGTAATCGCTGCTCGCAGCTATATTTTATTATTATTCTTATTTTTTTGTCAAACTTTCGGGCAGTTTTGGGGCCCTTAACATGCTCGAAAACTCTT
The DNA here is from genome assembly GCF_963993115.1 of Abramis brama. Taxonomy (NCBI): domain Eukaryota; kingdom Metazoa; phylum Chordata; class Actinopteri; order Cypriniformes; family Leuciscidae; genus Abramis; species Abramis brama. Next base: position 21,745,742 of record NC_139980.1, on the reverse strand, counting down.
GAAACTTTGCACACAGGTCAGAACCCATGGCCATCAGGGCCGGGCTAAAGCTGGTACCCGGGCGTGGCAGGGGGGCTCAACAGCGCCCCCTGGAACAGCATCCAAAAACTTGGTCCATAAATCAAACACGCTTGCATGTAATAATATGAAACTCGGTACACATATAGATCTCATTGGGCCGAACAACTTTCATGCTCTAAGTTTTATGCCAGCCCAACAGGAAGTCGGCTATTCAGGGTTGTTTGAAAAACGCATGCTGTGGAATTTAATGTACTCCTCCTACAGAATTCATCCGATCCCCACCAAACTCGGTGTGCATGAAGTCAAGACATTGAGGATGCTAAATTGCGGACGGATTTTTGATATCTCGAACGGTTTGGCCGTGGCAAGGAAACGAATTTATGGCGAGAAAAGAGAAACAGGAAGTGTGTTATAACTTCTGCATACATTAACTGATCTTGATAAAACTTCAGCAGTGTGTTCATTTTCAGAGGCCGATCACATTGATGTGACTATTGTGAGTCAAAGTTATAGCGCCACCAACTGGCAGCAGGAAGTGTGTCACTTTCAAAATTCTTTGAAGTCACCCTCTTATGTTTACCCGATTTGCTTCAAACTTTATGTGTATAATGTAGACACACAGCAGATGTAGACCTGTGAAAGGATTATTGATATCTTAGATACTGTTGCCGTGGCAACGCATCAAACTTTAACATTCTTTTCGGATGCGTTTGAGACTTTTAGCATGCTTGAAATGGGATGAAACTCGACAGATACATCACATTTATTAGCCAGTAGACATGTGAAAAGTTTCAGAAACGGGCGTGGCAGGGGGGCTCAACAGCGCCCCCTTGAACGGGGTCTTAAAACTTGGTCCATATATCAAACACGCTTGCATGAATTAATATGAAACTCGGTACACATATAGATCTCATCGGGCCGAACAACTTTCCCTCTGTCAAGTTTCACGCCAGCCCAACAGGAAGTCGGCTATTATGGGTTGTTTGGAAAACGCTTGCTGTGGAATGTGAACTACTCCTCCTGGAGAATTCATCCCATCCCCACCAGTCTCGGAGTGCATGAAGTCAAGACATTGAGGATGCTAAATTGCGGACGGATTTTTGATATCTTGAACGGTTTGGCCGTGGCGAGGAAACCAATTTATGGCGAGAAAAGAGAGACATGAAGTGTTATAACTTCTGCATACATTAACTGATCTTGATGAAACTTCAGCAGTGTATTCGTGGTAAGAGGTCGATCAGATGGATGTAACTATTGTGAGTCAAAGTTATAGCGCCACCAACTGGTAGCAGGAAGTGTGTCACTTTCAACATGCTTTTGACAAAAGTGGGGGGGTTAGTTTTACCAACATTTACAAAAATCAGTATATATATTTGTCTCATCGAGCCGGACAACTTTCTAATTTACAGTCATTAGCTCTGAGCAAAAGGAAGTCAGATATTTTGGTTTGAATGTGGATTTATTTGCAAAATCGGCCTCTGAATTTTATATATATATATATTTTAAAGTGACAAGACAGAGAATATTACTTGTCTGATATATATATATATATGTATATATATATATATTTATATATATATATATATATATATATATATATATATATATATATATATATATATATGTGTGTATAAATATAGCTGCGAGCAGCGATGGAGGGCCCAAGCCGGTGACACCGCCACCCCAGTGCCTTTAGTGTAACTAAAGGCACCAGGTTGGCGGTGCCACCGGCTTGGGCCCGCAATCGCTGCTCGCAGCTATATTTAATCTTTGTTTTTCAAGGTTTCAGGGGCTTTTGGGGCCCTTAACATGCTCAAAAACTCTTGAAACTTTTCACACAGGTCAGAACCCACGGTCATCAGGGTCGGGCTGAAGCTCGTACCCGGGCGTGGCTGGGGGGCTCAACAGCGCCCCCTTGAACACGGTCTGAAAACTTGGTCCATATATCAAACACACTTGCATGAATTAATATGAAACTCGGTACACATATAGATCTCATTGGGCCGAACAACTTCCGCACTCTAAGTTATTAGCTCCGCCCAACAGGAAGTTGGCTATTATGGGTTGTTTGAAAAACGCATGCTGTGGAATTTGATGTACTCATCCTAGAGAATTCATCCAATCGCCTCCAAACTCGGTCAGCATGAAGTCAAGACATTGAGTATGCTAAATTGTGGACGGATTTTTGATATGTCGAATGGTTTGGCCGTGGCGAAGACACGAATTTATGGCGAGAAAAGAGAAACACAAAGTGTTATAACTTCTGCATACATTAACTGATCTTGATGAAACTTCAGCAGTGTGTTCGTGGTAAGAGGCCGATCAGATGGATGTAACTATTGTGAGTCAAAGTTAAAGCGCCACCAACTGGCAGCAGGAAGTGTGTCACTTTCAAAATGCTTTTGACAAAAGTGGGGGGGTTAGTTTTACCTACTGTTTAAAAAATCAATACGTATATTGGTCTCATCGAGCCGGACAACTTTCTAATTTACAGTCATTAGCTCCGAGCAACAAGAAGTCAGACATTTTGGTTTGAATGTGGATTTCTTTGCAAAATCAGTCTCTGATTGTGGTTTATTTGATGCCACCAAACTTTTTCAACATGATGAAAATACATTAAAGATGCTAAATTGTGAACAGATATATATATATATATATTTTTTGTTACATATATATATATATATATATATATATATATATATATATATATATATATATAAATATAGCTGCGAGCAGCGATGAAGGGCCAAAGCCGGCGGGACCGCCACCCCGGTGCCTTTAGGTAACTAAAGGCACCGGGGTGGCGGTGCCACCGGCTTGGGCCCGTAATCGCTGCTCGCAGCTATATTTTTTATTATTATTATTATTTTTTTTCTACTTCTCGGGCACTTTTGGGGCCCTTAACGTGCTCGAAAACTCTTGAAACTTTGCACACAGGTCAGAACCCGCGGCCATCAGGGCTGGGCTGAAGCTGGTACCTGGGCGTGGCAGGGGGGCTCGACAGCGCCCCCTGGAACGGGATCCGAACACTTGTCCATAAATCAAACACACTTGCATGTAATAATATGAAACTCGGTACACATATAGATCTCATCGGGCCGAACAACTTTCGTGCTCTAAGTTTTATGCCAGCCCAACAGGAAGTCGGCTATTATGGGTTGTTTGGAAACGCATGCTGTGGAATTTGATGTACTCCTCCTAGAGAATTCATCCAATCTCCTCCAAACTCGGTCAGCATGAAGTCAAGACATTGAGGATGCTAAATTGCGGACGGATTTTTGATATCTCGAACGGTTTGGCTGTGGCGAGGAAACGAATTTATGGCGAATAAGGGACACAGGAAGTGTGTTATAACTTCTGCATACATTAACTGATCTTGATGAAACTTCAGCAGTGTGTTCGTTGTAAGAGGCCGATCGCACAGATGTGACTATTGTGAGTCAAAGTTATAGCGCCACCAACAGGCAGCAGGAAGTACATCACTTTCAAAATGCTTTGAAATCACCGTCTTATTTTTACCCGATTTGCTTCAAACTTTATGTGTACAATGTAGACACACGGCAAATGTAGACCTGTGAAAGGATTATTGATATCTTAGATACTGTTGCCGTGGCAACGCATCAAACTTCAATATTCTTTTCGGATGCGTTTGAGACTCTTCACATGCTTGAAAATGCATGAAACTCGACAGACACATCACATTTATTATCCAGTAGACATGTGCAAAGTTTCAGAAACGGGCGAGGTGGAATGGCTCAGTAGCGCCACCTTTAGTCAAAAATGGGGGCTTAGTTTTTCCTAGAATCACAAAACTTGGTACGTATATTGTTCTCATCAAGCCGGACAACTTTCTAATTTACACTTATTAGCTCAAAGCAACAGAAAGTCAGATATTTTGGTTTGAATGTGGATTTTCTGGAGAATTTTCTCTCTCTCTCTGTCTGTGTGTGTGTGTGTGGGGGGGGGGGGGGGGGTGTCTATTCTATTTAATCTTTGTTTTTCAAGGTTTCAGGGGCTTTTGGGGCCCTTAACATGCTCAAAAACTCTTGAAACTTTGCACACAGGTCAGAACCCACGGTCATCAGGGTCGGGCTGAAGCTCGTACCCGGGCGTGGCTGGGGGGCTCAACAGCGCCCCCTTGAACACGGTCTGAAAACTTGGTCCATATATCAAACACACTTGCATGAATTAATATGAAACTCGGTACACATATAGATCTCATTGGGCCGAACAACTTCCGCACTCTAAGTTATTAGCTCCGCCCAACAGGAAGTTGGCTATTATGGGTTGTTTGAAAAACGCATGCTGTGGAATTTGATGTACTCATCCTAGAGAATTCATCCAATCGCCTCCAAACTCGGTCAGCATGAAGTCAAGACATTGAGTATGCTAAATTGTGGACGGATTTTTGATATGTCGAATGGTTTGGCCGTGGCGAAGACACGAATTTATGGCGAGAAAAGAGAAACACAAAGTGTTATAACTTCTGCATACATTAACTGATCTTGATGAAACTTCAGCAGTGTGTTCGTGGTAAGAGGCCGATCAGATGGATGTAACTATTGTGAGTCAAAGTTAAAGCGCCACCAACTGGCAGCAGGAAGTGTGTCACTTTCAAAATGCTTTTGACAAAAGTGGGGGCTTAGTTTTACCTACTGTTTAAAAAATCAATACGTATATTGGTCTCATCGAGCCGGACAACTTTCTAATTTACAGTCATTAGCTCCGAGCAACAAGAAGTCAGACATTTTGGTTTGAATGTGGATTTCTTTGCAAAATCAGTCTCTGATTGTGGTTTATTTGATGCCACCAAACTTTTTCAACATGATGAAAATACATTAAAGATGCTAAATTGTGAACAGATATATATATATATATTTTTTTTGTTACATATATATATATATATATATATATATATATATATATATATATATATATAAATATAGCTGCGAGCAGCGATGAAGGGCCAAAGCCGGCGGGACCGCCACCCCGGTGCCTTTAGGTAACTAAAGGCACCGGGGTGGCGGTGCCACCGGCTTGGGCCCGTAATCGCTGCTCGCAGCTATATTTATTCTTATTTTTCTGTCAACCTTTCGGGCACTTTTGAGACCCTTAACGTGCTCGAAAACTCTTGAAACTTTGCACACAGGTCAGAACCCGCGGCCATCAGGGCCGGGCTGAAGCTGGTACCCGGGCGTGGCAGGGGGGCTCAACAGCGCCCCCTTGAACGGGGTCCGAAAACTTGGTCCATAAATCAGACACGCTTGCATGTAATAATATGAAACTCGGTTCATATATAGATCTCATCGGGCCGAACAACTTTCGTACTTTTACTTTTTACGCCAGCCCAACAGGAAGTCAGCTATTAAAGGTTGTTTGGAAACGCATGGTCTGGTATTTGAAACACTTCTCCTAGGGAATTCACCCGATCGCCACCAAACTCGGTGTGCATGAAGTCAAGGCATTGAGGATGAAAAATTGCCAGGGGATTTTTGATATCTCGAACGGTTTGGCCGTGGCGAGGAAACGAATTTATGGCGAATAATGGAAACAGGAAGTGTGTTATAACTTCTGCATACATTAACTGATCTTGATGAAACTTCAGCAGTGTGTTCGTTGTAAGAGGCCGATCACATGGATGTGACTATTGTGAGTCAAAGTTATAGCGCCACCAACTGGCAGCAGGAAGTGTGTCACTTTCAAAATGCTTTGAAATCACCCTCTTATTTTTATCCGATTTGCTTCAAACTTTATGTGTATAATGTAGACACACGGCAGATGTAGACCTGTGAAAGGATTATTGATATCTTAGATACTGTTGCCGTGGCAACGCATCAAACTTTATTATTGTTTTTTGATGCTTTTGAGACTCTTAACATACTTGAAATTGCATGAAACTCGACAGACACATCACACTTATTAGCCAGTAGACGTGCAAAGTTTCAAAAATGGGCGTGGTGGAATGGCTCAGTAGCGCCACCTTTAGTCAAAAATGGGGGCTTAGTTTTTCCTAGAATCACAAAAATCGGTATGTATATTGTTCTCATCGAGCCGGACAACTTTCTAATTTACACTTAATAGCTCAAAGCAACAGAAAGTCAGATATTTTGGTTTGAATGTGATTTTTTTGGAGAATTTTCTCTCTCTCTCTGTCTCGGAGTGTGTGAGGGGTGGGGGTGATTTGTCAGTTGAGTGAGATTTTACTTTTTCATTTGTTTTTCAAGGTTTCTGGGGCTTTTGGGTCCCTAAACGTGCTCGAAAACTCTTGAAACTTTGCACACAGGTCAGAACCCGCGGCCATCAGGGCGGGGCTGAATCTGGTAGCCGGGCGTGGCAGGGGGGCTCAACAGCGCCCCCTTGAACGGGGTTCTAAAACTTGGTCCATATATCAAACACGCTTGCATGAATTAATTTGAAACTCTGTACACATATAGATCTCATCGGGCCGAACAACTTTCGTGCTCTAAGTTTTACGCCAGCCCAACAGGAAGTCGGCTATTTAGGGTTGTTTGGAAACGCTTGCTGTGGAATTTAATGTACTCCTCCTAGGAAATACATCGATTCGCCTCCAAACTCGGTCAGCGTGAAGTCAAGGCATTGAGGATGCTAAATTGCGGACGAATTTTTGATATCTTGAACGGTTTGGCCGTGGCGAAGAAATTAATTTATGGCGAGAAAAGAGAGACACGAAGTGTTATAACTTCTGCATACATTAACTGATCTTGATGAAACTTCAGCAGTGTGTTTGTGGTAAGAGGCCGATCAGATGGATGTAACTATTGTGAGTCAAAGTTATAGCGCCACCAACTGGCAGCAGGAAGTGTGTCACTTTCAACATGCTTTTGACAAAAGTGGGGGGGTTAGTTTTACCAACAGTTACAAACATGAGTATATATATTGGTCTCACCGAGCCGGACAACTTTCTAATTAACAGTCATTAGCTCAGAGCAAAAGAAAGTCAGATATTTTGGTTTGAATGTGGATTTTTTGGATATTTCAGACTCTGAGTTTTTAGCTACTCTTGCAAACTGGCTTATTTTATTCACACCAAACTTTTTCAAAATGATGAAAATACATTAAAGATGCTAAATTGTGAATGGATATTAAACATCTCAAATGGTTTTGCTATAGTGAGGGACTGAAGTAATGTACAAAAATTAAACACTAAAAGCCTCATCTTCTAAAAATGTAATTATACACCATTTATTTCTATAAAAGTATACAAATATCACAACCAAACTCATTTTATTCTTTTTTTTTTTAAAATAGTTTAAAAAAAGTTTAAAAATAGTAATTGTACTATTTAGTCTCATAAAAGTCAAGTCATACATAGGGCTATACTGCCCTCTTGTGTTCAAAATCAGGTAGGCCTATTGTATCTACATAAAAATATACTAGGTATGTGACGGTGAGAATATTTTACCACCGGTTAATCGACGTGTGACACCGCTGGGGGCTTTTGAATCGCAAAATTAAAAATGAAAGTAAAATATTTTCGTCCGCACTGACATTGATAGTGGTTGATAATAATAATAATAATTTGTTACATTTATATAGCGCTTTTTCTGAGACCTCAAAGCGCTTTACATAGATGGGGGGAATCTCCTCAACCACCACCAATGTGCAGCATCCACTTGGATGATGCGACGGCAGCCATATTGCGCCAGAACGCCCACCACACACCAGCTTACTGGTGGAGAGGAGACAGTGATGAAGCCAATCAGTATATCAGTACATGGGGATGATTAGGAGGCCATGATGGATAGAGGCCAAGGGGCAAATTTGGCCAGGATGCCGGGGTTACACCCCTACTCTTTTTCGAAGGACATCCTGGGATTTTTAATGACCACAGAGAGTCAGGACCTCGGTTTAACGTCTCATCCGAAGGACGGTGCTCTTTTGGCAGTATAGTGTCCCCGTCACTAGACTGGGGCATTAGGACTCACACAGACCACAGGGTGAGCGGTTGAGCGGGCGTTTCAAATGAATTCCTATGGAAGTAGGAATAAACTGAAAAACGTTCACTCTGTTCTGCTCGTTCCTTGTCGTGGATGCGCACCATGAATGCCCGTGCAGCCATGAGCATTTTAGTTTAATTTTAAAATTAGCGCCTTTCGGGGGGTGGATTGCTTGAAATTATTTTACAAAAGCACAATGTTGTGTCTTATTGCGACAGTACACAAATATAAGTTAACACTTTGCAGTTTGAATGTGGTCCTGTATAATGACGTATGTTTTTATGTGTCCACTGTTCCATCGCGCCCACGCCACACACACACACACACACACACACACACACACACACACACACACGGTTTACTATCTTTGTGGGGACTCTCCATAGACTTAATGGTTTTTATACTTTACAAACTGTATATTCTATCTCCTCACACTAACCCTACCCCTAAACCTACCCATTACAGAAAACTTTCTGCATTTTTACATTTCCAAAAAGATTCATTCTGTATGATTTCTAAGCTTGTTTACCCATGGGGACCTCTATTTAGGTCCCCACTGTGACACGAGTCCCCATGAGTCTGTGTGCATTCAGGTTGAAGTCCCCACCGGGATAGAAAAACATGAACACACATGCACACACACACACACACACACACACACACACACACACACACACACACACACAAACACACATTCCAGCATTGCAATCTTGACATCGCAGCCTGTTCATTATAGCCATATATATATATATATATATATATATATATATATATAAATATAGCTGCGAGCAGCGATGAAGGGCCAAAGCCGGCGGTACCGCCACCCTGGTGCCTTTAGGTAAAGGCACCGGGGTTGCGGTGCCACCGGCTTGGGCCCGTAATCGCTGCTCGCAGCTATATTTAGGGCCCAAGCCCTGAAAGGGCGAAGGCCCTATTGTTTTCGTTAGGATTATTTTTATTAGGGCCCAAGCCCTGAAAGGGCGAAGGCCCTATTGTTTTCGGTAGGATTATTATTATTAGGGCCCAAGCCCTGAAAGGGCGAAGGCCCTATTGTTTTCGGTAGGATTATTATTATTATTATTATTATTATTAGGGCCCAAGCCCTGAAAGGGCGAAGGCCCTATTGTTTTCGGTAGGATTATTATTATTATTAGGGCCCAAGCCCTGAAAGGGCGAAGGCCCTATTGTTTTCGGTAGGATTATTAGGGCCCAAGCCCTGAAAGGGCGAAGGCCCTATTGTTTTCGGTAGGATTATTATTAGGGCCCAAGCCCTGAAAGGGCGAAGGCCCTATTGTTTTCGGTAGGATTATTATTAGGGCCCAAGCCCTGAAAGGGCGAAGGCCCTATTGTTTTCGGTAGGATTATTAGGGCCCAAGCCCTGAAAGGGCGAAGGCCCTATTGTTTTCGGTAGGATTATTAGGGCCCAAGCCCTGAAAGGGCGAAGGCCCTATTGTTTTCGGTAGGATTATTATTATTATTATTATTATTATTATTTTGTCAACCTTTCGGCCACTTTTGGGGCCCTTAACATGCTCGAAAACTCTTGAAATTTTGCACACACGTCAGAACCCGCGGCCATCAGGGCCGGACTGAAGCTGGTACCCGGGCGTGGCAGGGGGGCTCGACAGCGCTCCCTGGAACGGGATCCAAACACGTGTCCATAAATCAAACACGCTTGCATGTAATAATATGAAACTCGGTACACATATAGATCTCATTGGGCCGAACAACTTTCGTGCTCTAAGTTTTACGCCAGCCAAACAGGAAGTTGGCTATTTAGCGTTGTTTGGAAACGCATGCTGTGGAATTTAATGTACTCCTCCTAGGGAATTCATCGATTCGCCTCCAAACTCGGTGTGCATGAAGTCAAGACATTGAGGATGCTAAATTGCGGACGGATTTTTGATATCTCGAACGGTTTGGCCATGGCGAGGAAACAAATTTATGGCGAAAAAATGAAACAGGAAGTGTGTTATAACTTCTGCATACATTAACTGATCTTGATGAAACTTCAGCAGTGTGTTCGTTGTAAGAGGCCGATCACATGGATGTGACTATTGTGAGTCAAAGTTATAGCGCCACCAACAGGCAGCAGGAAGTACATCACTTTCAAAATGCTTTGAAATCACTGTCTTATTTTTACCCGATTTGCTTCAAACTTTATGCGTACAATGTAGACACACGGCAGATGTAAACCTGTGAAAGGATTATTGATATCTTAGATACTGTTGCCGTGGCAACGCATCAAACTTTAATATTATTTTTTGATGCTTTTGAGACTCTTAACATACTTGAAATTGCATGAAACTCAACAGACACATCACATTTATTAGCCCGTAGACATGTGCAAAGTTTCAGAAACGGGCGTGGTGGAATGGCTCAGTAGCGCCACCTTTAGTCAAAAATGGGGGCTTAGTTTTTCCTAGAATCACAAAACTTGGTATGTGTATTGTTCTCATCAAGACGGACAACTTTCTAATTTACATGAACCATCTCCGACCAACAGGAAGAGAGATATTTTGGTTTGAATGTGGATTTTCTGAAGAATTTTCTCTCCCTCTCTCTGTGTCTGTGTGTGTGTGAGGGGAGGGGGGGATTTGACTATTGCGTTTATATTGTTAATCAAGGTTTCAGGGGCTTTTGGGGTCCTTAACGTGCTCAAAAACTCTTGAAACTTTGCACACAGGTCAGAACCCACGGCCATCAGGGCCGGGCTGAAGCTGGTACCCGGGCGTGGCTGGGGGGCTCAACAGCGCCCCCTTGAACGGGGTTCTAAAACTTGATCCATATATCAAACACGCTCGCATGAATTAATATGAAACTCGGTACACATATAGATCTCATCGGGCCGAACAACTTTACCCCGGTCAAGTTTTACGCCAGCCCAACAGGAAGTCGGCTATTATGGGTTGTTTGGAAAACGCTTGCTGTGGAATGTGAAATACTCCTCCTAGAAAATTCACCGTGTCCCCTTCAAACTCGGTGTGCATGTAGTCAAGACTTTGAGGATGCTAAATTGCGGACGGATTTTTGATATCTCGAACGGTTTGGCTGTGGCGAGGAATCGAATTTATGGCGAGAAAAGAGAAACACGGAAGTGGAATAACTTCTGCATACATTAACTGATCTTGATGAAACTTCAGCAGTGTGTTCGTGGTAAGAGGCCGATCAGATGGATGTAGCTATTGTGAGTCAAAGTTATAGCGCCACCAACTGGCAGCAGGAAGTGTGTCACTTTCAACATGCTTTTGACAAAAGTGGGGGGGTTAGTTTTAACTACAGTAAAGAAAAAACAGTTTGTATATTGTTCTCATCAAGCCGGACAACTTTCTAATTTACATTCAATAGCTCTGGCCATCAGGAAGTCAGATATTTTGGTCTGAATGTGAATTTTTTTGCAAAATCAGCCTCTGAATTTTTAGCCACTCCTCTTAAACTATTTATTTTATTCGTACCAAACTTTTTCAACATGATGAAACTACATTAAATATGCTAAATTGTGAATGGATAATAAATATCTCAAATGGTTTTGCTATGGCGAGGGATTAAAGTAATGTCCAAAAAGGAAACACTAAAAATCTTCTAAAAATGTAATTATATACCATTTATTTCTATATAAAAGAATACAAATATCACAACTAAACCCATTTTATTCTGTTTTTGCAATTCAAGAAGAATGAAAAAGTTAAAACAGGCTATTTAGTGCTATTTGGTTCAACAAAAAAGCAAACATAGGGCTATACTGCCCTCTTGTGTCCAAAAGGACATCAAAATAGTATATAAAACTTTTTACCAGGTAGGCCAATATTGTATTTAAATATACATTTATTAGGTATGTGTCTGAGGATATTTTCCCACCGGTTAATCGACGTGTGACACGAGTGGGTGCTTTTAAATCGCTAATATAATAGTGAAAGAAAAATAATGATAATGTTGCACACACAAATCACACACATGTGGGAAAGAATGATGCTTTTAAACAACACTAAACCGCCATTAGGTGTCGCCAGGCATCCATCTTAATAAGCGAGTCATTGATTCATTCGTTCAAACGATTCGTTCGAATGAGTCGATCATGATTAAGACAGATGTTTATGGATTGATCATTCAATCTTTGAGTCAACCGATTCGTTAAAAATGCTGAATCGTTCAGTTATGAGAAAACACGTGATGGTTCTGCCGTGATCTTTGTTTAACTATTTTCGCTGCTGAAACAGAACAAAAACAGTCAACATTGAATCTAAAATGTAAGTGACTTAATTGTAACTGTTTATTAACCTGTTGTATGAAATCTAGGGGTGGGAGAAAAAATGTATTCTTAGATGCATCGCGATGCGGACGTGGACGATTCTGAATCGATTCACAAATGTCAAAAAATCGATTCTCTAAAAAAATATTTTTCTAATAACGTAATATTGACGGAAGGCAAAAGGCGGAACTCTAAGCGGACGTGCGTGCAGTCTGTGGCGCGCACATAACAGAGAAGTTTCTTCTGCTCACCAAGGCTGCATTTATTTGATTAAAAATACAAACAAAAACAGTAATATTGTAAAATATTATTCCAATTTAAAACGGCTGCTTTCTATTTTAATATATTTTAAACTGTTATTTATTCCTGTGATCAAAGCTGAGTTTTCAGCATCATTACTCCAGTCGTCACTGTCACATGATCCTTCAGAAATTATTCTAATATGATGATTGATACTCAAGAAACATTCATTATTATTTTAAATGTCGAAAACAGTTGTGTACAGTCTTTGATGAATAGAAAGTTCAAAAGAACAGCATTTATCTGAAATCTAAAGCTTTTGTAACGTTAAACACTACCGCTCAAAAGTTTTGGGTTAGTAATAATTACAATTTTATTTTGGGGGGAAATAAATAAAATAAATCAGTACTTTTATTTATGAAGGATGAGTTAAACTGATCAACAGTTACAGTAAAGACATTTATAATGTTAAAAATATATATATTTGAAATATATGCTGTTCTTTTGAACTTAACATTCATCAAAGCATTTTGAAAAAAAAAATCTGTACACAACTGTTTTCAACATTGAAAATAATAATGAATATTTATTGAGCATCAATCATCATATTAGTATGATTTCTGAAGGATCATGTGACACTGAAGACTGGAGTAATGATGCTGAAAACTCAACTTTGATCACAGAAATGAATTACTATGTAAAATATTTAAAAATTGAAAACAGCTGTTTTAAATTGGAATAATATTTCACAATATTACTGTTTTTGTTTGTATTTTTAATCAATAAATGCAGCCTTGGTGAGCAGAAGAGACTTCTCCTAAAAACATTAAAAATCTTACTGACCCCAAACTTTTGAACAATAATATATATATATATATATATATATATATATATACATATATATGTATGTGTGTGTATGTATGTATGTATATATATATATATATATATATATATATATGTAAATATAGCTGCGAGCAGCGATGGAGGGCCCAAGCCGGCGGTACCGCCACCCCGGTGCCTTTAGGTAACTAAAGGCACCGGGGTTGCGGTGCCACCGGCTTGGGCCCGTAATCGCTGCTCGCAGCTATATTTATTATTATTATTATTATTATTATTATTATTTTGTCAACCTTTCGGGCACTTTTGGGGCCCTTAACATGCTCGAAAACTCTTGAAACTTTGCACACAGGTCAGAACCCGCGGCCATCAGGGCTGGGCTGAAGCTGGTTCCCTGGGCGTGGCAGGGGGGCTCGACAGCGCCCCCTGGAACGGGATCCGAACACGTGTCCATAAATCAAACACGCTTGCATGTAATAATATGAAACTCGGTACACATATAGATCTCATCGGGCCGAACAACTTTCGTGCTCTAAGTTTTACGCCAGCCCAACAGGAAGTCGGCTATTTAGGGTTGTTTGGAAACGCATGCTGTGGAATTTAATGTACTCCTCCTAGAGAATTCATCCAATCTCCTCCAAACTCGGTCAGCATGAAGTCAAGACATTGAGGATGCTAAATTGCGGACGGATTTTTGATATCTCGAACGGTTTGGCCGTGGCGAGGAAACGAATTTATGGCGAAAAAATTAAACAGGAAGTGTGTTATAACTTCTGCATACATTAACTGATCTTGATGAAACTTCAGCAGTGTGTTCGTTGTAAGAGGCCGATCGCACAGATGTGACTATTGTGAGTCAAAGTTATAGCGCCACCAACAGGCAGCAGGAAGTACATCACTATTAAAATGCTTTGAAATCACTGTCTTATTTTTACCAGATTTGCTTCAAACTTTATGTGTAGAATGTAGACACACGGCAGATGTAAACCTGTGAAATGATTATTGATATCTTAGATACTGTTGCCGTGGCAACGCATCAAACTTTAATATTCTTTTTTTATGCTTTTGAGACTCTTAACATACTTGAAATTGCATGAAACTCGACAGACACATCACATTTATTAGCCCGTAGACATGTGCAAAGTTTCAGAAACGGGCGTGGTGAGGGGCTCAGTAGCGCCACCTTTAGTCATAAGTGGGGGGGTTAGTTTTATCAACAGCAACAAAACTTGGTATGTGTATTGTTCTCATCAAGACGGACAACTTTCTAATTTACATGATATATCTCCGACCAACAGGAAGAGAGATATTTTGGTTTGAATGTGGATTTTCTGAAGAATTTTCTCTCCCTCTCTCTGTGTCTCTGTGTGTGTGAGGGGAGGGGGGATTTGACTATTGCTTTTGTATTGTTAATCAAGGTTTCAGGGGCTTTTGGGGTCCTTAACATGCTCAAAAACTCTTGAAACTTTGCACACAAGTCAGAACCCCCTGCCATCAGGGACGGGCTGAAGCTGGTACCCGGGCGTGGCAGGGGGGCTCAACAGCGCCCCCTTGAAAGGGGTCCCAAAACTTGGTCCATAGATCAAACACGCTTGCATGAATTAATATGAAACTCGGTACACATATAGATCTCATCGGGCCGAACAACTTTCCCCCGGTCAAGTTTTACGCCAGCCCAACAGGAAGTCGGCTATTTATGGGTTGTTTGGAAAACGCTTGCTGTGGAATGCGGAGTACTCCTCCTAGAGAATTCATCCAATCCCCATCAAACTCGGTGTGCATGAAGTCAAGACATTGAGGATTCTAAATTGCGGACGGATTTTTGATATCTCGAACGGTTTGGCCGTGGCGAGGAAACGAAATTATGGCGAGAAAAGAGAAACACGAAGTGGTATAACTTCTGCATACATTAACTGATCTTCATGAAACTTCACCAGTGTGTTCGTGGTAAGAGGCTGATCAGATGGATGTAACTATTGTGAGCCAAAGTTATAGCGCCACCAACTGGCAGCAGGAAGTGTGTCACTTTCAACATGCTTTTGACAAAAGTGGGGGGGTTAGTTTTACCAACAGTTCCAAAAATCAGTATATATATTGGTCTCATCGAGTCAGACAACTTTCTAATTTACAGTCATTAGCTCAGAGCAAAAGGAAGTCAGATATTTTGGTTTGAATGTGGATTTTTTGGATATTTCAGACTCTGAGTTTTTAGCTACTCTTCCTAACTGGTTTATTTTATTCACACCAAACTTTTTCAAAATGATGAAAATACATTAAAGATGCTAAATTGTGAACGGATATTAAACATCTCAAACGGTTTTGCTATAGTGAGGGACTAAAGTAATGTACAAAAAGGAAACTAAAAGCCTCATCTTCTAAAAATGTAATTAAAAAACATTTATTTCTATATAAAAGTATACAAATATCACAACTAAACCCATTTTATTCTTTTTTTCAATTTAATAATTATTTATAAGTTTAAAAATAGTAATTGTACTATTTAGTCCCATAAAAGTCAAGTCATACATAGGGCTATACTGCCCTCTTGTGTTCAAAATCAGGTAGGCCTATTGTATCTACATAAAAATATACTAGGTTTGTGACGTTGAGAATATTTTACCACTGGTTAATCTATGTGTGACACCGCTGGGGGCTTTTGAATCGCCAACTTAAAAACGAAAGTAAAATATGCTCGTCCGCACTGACATTGATAGTGGTTGAGCGAGCGTTTCAAATGAATTCCTATGGAAGCCATGAGCATTTTAGTTTCATTTTAAAATTAGCACCTTTCGGGGGGTGGATTGCTTGGAATTATTTTACAAAAGCACAATGTTGTGTTTTATTGTGACTGTACACAAATATAAGTTAACACTTTGCAGTTTGAATGTCGTCCTGTATAATGACGGAGTATGTTTTTATGTGTCCACTGTTCAATCGCGCCCACGCCACACACACACACACGGTTTACTATCTTTGTGGGGACTCTCCATAGACTTAATGGTTTTTATACTGTACAAACTGTATATTCTATCTCCTCACACTAACCCTACCCCTAAACCTACCTATCCCAGAAAACTTTCTGCATTTTTACATTTCCAAAAAAACTCATTCTGTATGATTTATAAACTTGTTTACCCATGGGGACATCTATTTAGGTCCCCACTGTGACATGAGTCCCCATGAGTCTGTGTGCATTCAGGTTGAAGTCCCCACCGGGATAGGAAAACATGAACACACACACACACACACACACACACACACACACATTCCAGCATTGCAATCTTGACATCGCAGCCTGTTCATTATAGCCTTAATAAAATATAATAATAAAATAGTTAACCTAACATATAAAAATTACACTGCTCTAAATAGTCAGTAGTACAATTCGTACATTCACAGTAAGCACCGCTCCACTGTGATGTTTCAAGCACATTTTTGCGCGTGTGAAGAGGATGATTTTTTTCGTCGATATTGGAACACGAGTGAAGAACAAAGCCTATAATAAAGAATAGTTTAGCATCCAAATACATCGCAAATGCTGAAACATTTTGATTCTAATGAGAGGGTTATGTGAGCCCAACAGTGCTTACTTTCGTTTTTATTTTTACATTAAATTTAAAAGATTTGTTGTGGAATATTTTGAGTGTATCATAAAATCAGAATAAGGTAATAAGGTTTCTGTCTTTTATATATATATATATATATATATATATATATATATATATATTTATATATAAATATAGCTGCGAGCAGCGATGAAGGGCCAAAGCCGGTGGCACCGCCACCCCGGTGCCTTTAGGTAACTAAAGGCAACGGGGTTGCGGTGCCACCGGCTTGGGCCCGTAATCGCTGCTCGCAGCTATATTTATATATAAATATATATTTATTAGGGCCCAAGCCCTGAAAGGGCGAAGGCCCTATTGTTTTCGGTAGGATTATTAGGGCCCAAGCCCTGAAAGGGCGAAGGCCCTATTGTTTTCGGTAGGATTATTATTAGGGCCCAAGCCCTGAAAGGGCGAAGGCCCTATTGTTTTCGTAAGGATTATTAGGGCCCAAGCCCTGAAAGGGCGAAGGCCCTATTGTTTTCGGTAGGATTATTATTATTATTATTATTATTATTATTATTATTATTATTATTTTGTCAACCTTTCGGGCACTTTTGGGGCCCTTAACATGCTCGAAAACTCTTGAAATTTTGCACACACGTCAGAACCCGCGGCCATCAGGGCCGGACTGAAGCTGGTACCCGGGCGTGGCAGGGGGGCTCGACAGCGCCCCCTGGAACGGGATCCAAACACGTGTCCATAAATCAAACACGCTTGCATGTAATAATATGAAACTCGGTACACATATAGATCTCATTGGGCCGAACAACTTTCGTGCTCTAAGTTTTACGCCAGCCAAACAGGAAGTTGGCTATTTAGCGTTGTTTGGAAACGCATGCTGTGGAATTTAATGTACTCCTCCTAGGGAATTCATCGATTCGCCTCCAAACTCGGTGTGCATGAAGTCAAGACATTGAGGATGCTAAATTGCGGACGGATTTTTGATATCTCGAACGGTTTGGCCGTGGCGAGGAAACAAATTTATGGCGAAAACATGAAACAGGAAGTGTGTTATAACTTCTGCATACATTAACTGATCTTGATGAAACTTCAGCAGTGTGTTCGTTGTAAGAGGCCGATCACATGGATGTGACTATTGTGAGTCAAAGTTATAGCGCCACCAACAGGCAGCAGGAAGTACATCACTTTCAAAATGCTTTGAAATCAGTGTCTTATTTTTACCCGATTTGCTTCAAACTTTATGCGTACAATGTAGACACACGGCAGATGTAAACCTGTGAAAGGATTATTGATATCTTAGATACTGTTGCCGTGGCAACGCATCAAACTTTAATATTATTTTTTGATGCTTTTGAGACTCTTAACATACTTGAAATTGCATGAAACTCAACAGACACATCACATTTATTAGCCCGTAGACATGTGCAAAGTTTCAGAAACGGGCGTGGTGGAATGGCTCAGTAGCGCCACCTTTAGTCAAAAATGGGGGCTTAGTTTTTCCTAGAATCACAAAACTTGGTATGTGTATTGTTCTCATCAAGACGGACAACTTTCTAATTTACATGAACCATCTCCGACCAACAGGAAGAGAGATATTTTGGTTTGAATGTGGATTTTCTGAAGAATTTTCTCTCCCTCTCTCTGTGTCTGTGTGTGTGTGAGGGGAGGGGGGGATTTGACTATTGCTTTTATATTGTTAATCAAGGTTTCAGGGGCTTTTGGGGTCCTTAACGTGCTCAAAAACTCTTGAAACTTTGCACACAGGTCAGAACCCACGGCCATCAGGGCCGGGCTGAAGCTGGTACCCGGGCGTGGCTGGGGGGCTCAACAGCGCCCCCTTGAACGGGGTTCTAAAACTTGATCCATATATCAAACACGCTCGCATGAATTAATATGAAACTCGGTACACATATAGATCTCATCGGGCCGAACAACTTTACCCCGGTCAAGTTTTACGCCAGCCCAACAGGAAGTCGGCTATTATGGGTTGTTTGGAAAACGCTTGCTGTGGAATGTGAAATACTCCTCCTAGAAAATTCACCGTGTCCCCTTCAAACTCGGTGTGCATGTAGTCAAGACTTTGAGGATGCTAAATTGCGGACGGATTTTTGATATCTCGAACGGTTTGGCTGTGGCGAGGAATCGAATTTATGGCGAGAAAAGAGAAACACGGAAGTGGAATAACTTCTGCATACATTAACTGATCTTGATGAAACTTCAGCAGTGTGTTCGTGGTAAGAGGCCGATCAGATGGATGTAGCTATTGTGAGTCAAAGTTATAGCGCCACCAACTGGCAGCAGGAAGTGTGTCACTTTCAACATGCTTTTGACAAAAGTGGGGGGGTTAGTTTTAACTACAGTAAAGAAAAAACAGTTTGTATATTGTTCTCATCAAGCCGGACAACTTTCTAATTTACATTCAATAGCTCTGGCCATCAGGAAGTCAGATATTTTGGTCTGAATGTGAATTTTTTTGCAAAATCAGCCTCTGAATTTTTAGCCACTCCTCTTAAACTATTTATTTTATTCGTACCAAACTTTTTCAACATGATGAAACTACATTAAATATGCTAAATTGTGAATGGATAATAAATATCTCAAATGGTTTTGCTATGGCGAGGGATTAAAGTAATGTCCAAAAAGGAAACACTAAAAATCTTCTAAAAATGTAATTATATACCATTTATTTCTATATAAAAGAATACAAATATCACAACTAAACCCATTTTATTCTGTTTTTGCAATTCAAGAAGAATGAAAAAGTTAAAACAGGCTATTTAGTGCTATTTGGTTCAACAAAAAAGCAAACATAGGGCTATACTGCCCTCTTGTGTCCAAAAGGACATCAAAATAGTATATAAAACTTTTTACCAGGTAGGCCAATATTGTATTTAAATATACATTTATTAGGTATGTGTCTGAGGATATTTTCCCACCGGTTAATCGACGTGTGACACGAGTGGGTGCTTTTAAATCGCTAATATAATAGTGAAAGAAAAATAATGATAATGTTGCACACACAAATCACACACATGTGGGAAAGAATGATGCTTTTAAACAACACTAAACCGCCATTAGGTGTCGCCAGGCATCCATCTTAATAAGCGAGTCATTGATTCATTCGTTCAAACGATTCGTTCGAATGAGTCGATCATGATTAAGACAGATGTTTATGGATTGATCATTCAATCTTTGAGTCAACCGATTCGTTAAAAATGCTGAATCGTTCAGTTATGAGAAAACACGTGATGGTTCTGCCGTGATCTTTGTTTAACTATTTTCGCTGCTGAAACAGAACAAAAACAGTCAACATTGAATCTAAAATGTAAGTGACTTAATTGTAACTGTTTATTAACCTGTTGTATGAAATCTAGGGGTGGGAGAAAAAATGTATTCTTAGATGCATCGCGATGCGGACGTGGACGATTCTGAATCGATTCACAAATGTCAAAAAATCGATTCTCTAAAAAAATATTTTTCTAATAACGTAATATTGACGGAAGGCAAAAGGCGGAACTCTAAGCGGACGTGCGTGCAGTCTGTGGCGCGCACATAACAGAGAAGTTTCTTCTGCTCACCAAGGCTGCATTTATTTGATTAAAAATACAAACAAAAACAGTAATATTGTAAAATATTATTCCAATTTAAAACGGCTGCTTTCTATTTTAATATATTTTAAACTGTTATTTATTCCTGTGATCAAAGCTGAGTTTTCAGCATCATTACTCCAGTCGTCACTGTCACATGATCCTTCAGAAATTATTCTAATATGATGATTGATACTCAAGAAACATTCATTATTATTTTAAATGTCGAAAACAGTTGTGTACAGTCTTTGATGAATAGAAAGTTCAAAAGAACAGCATTTATCTGAAATCTAAAGCTTTTGTAACGTTAAACACTACCGCTCAAAAGTTTTGGGTTAGTAATAATTACAATTTTATTTTTGGGGGAAATAAATAAAATAAATCAGTACTTTTATTTATGAAGGATGAGTTAAACTGATCAACAGTTACAGTAAAGACATTTATAATGTTAAAAATATATATATTTGAAATATATGCTGTTCTTTTGAACTTAACATTCATCAAAGCATTTTGAAAAAAAAAATCTGTACACAACTGTTTTCAACATTGAAAATAATAATGAATATTTATTGAGCATCAATCATCATATTAGTATGATTTCTGAAGGATCATGTGACACTGAAGACTGGAGTAATGATGCTGAAAACTCAACTTTGATCACAGAAATGAATTACTATGTAAAATATTTAAAAATTGAAAACAGCTGTTTTAAATTGGAATAATATTTCACAATATTACTGTTTTTGTTTGTATTTTTAATCAATAAATGCAGCCTTGGTGAGCAGAAGAGACTTCTCCTAAAAACATTAAAAATCTTACTGACCCCAAACTTTTGAACAATAATATATATATATATATATATATATATATATATATATACATATATATGTATGTGTGTGTATGTATGTATGTATGTATGTATGTATATATATATATATATATATATATATATATATATATATATATATATATATATAAATATAGCTGCGAGCAGCGATGGAGGGCCCAAGCCGGCGGTACCGCCACCCCGGTGCCTTTAGGTAACTAAAGGCACCGGGGTTGCGGTGCCACCGGCTTGGGCCCGTAATCGCTGCTCGCAGCTATATTTATTATTATTATTATTATTATTATTTTGTCAACCTTTCGGGCACTTTTGGGGCCCTTAACATGCTCGAAAACTCTTGAAATTTTGCACACAGGTCAGAATCCGCGGCCATCAGGGCCGGGCTGAAGCTGGTACCCGGGCGTGGCAGGGGGCCTCGACAGCGCCCCCTGGAACGGGATCCGAACACTTGTCCATAAATCAGACACGCTTGCATGTAATAATATGAAACTCGTTACACATATAGACCTCATCGGGCCGAACAACTTTCGTGCTCTAAGTTTTACGCCAGACCAACAGGAAGTCAGCTATTATGGGTTGTTTGGAAACGCATGCTGTGGAATTTGATGTACTCCTCCTAGGAAATTCATTCATTCGCCTCCAAACTCGGTCGGCATGAAGTCAAGACATTGAGGATGCTAAATTGCGGACGGATTTTTGATATCTCGAACGGTTTGGCCGTGGCAAGGAAACGAATTTATGGCGAATAATTCAAACAGGAAGTGTGTTATAACTTCTGCATACATTAACTGATCTTGATGAAACTTCAGCAGTGTGTTAGTTGTAAGAGGCCGATCACATGGATGTGACATTTGTGAGTCAAAGTTATAGCGCCACCAACTGGCAACAGGAAGTGTGTCACTTTCAAAATGCTTTGAAATCACCCTCTTATTTTTACCCGATTTGCTTAAAACTTTATGTGTATAATGTAAACACACGGCAGATGTAGACCTGTGAAAGGATTATTGATATCTTAGATACTGTTGCCGTGGCAATGCATTAAACTTTAATATTCTTTTCGGATGCTTTTGAGACTCTTCACATGCTTGAAAATGCATGAAACTCGACAGACACATCACATTTATTATCCAGTAGACATGTGAAAAGTTTCCGAAACGGGCGTGGTGAAATGGCTCAGTAGCGCCACCTTTAGTCAAAAATGGGGGCTTAGTTTTTCTTAGAATCACAAAACTTGGTAGGTGTATTGTTCTCATCAAGCCGGACAACTTTCTCATTTACAGTCATAACCTCAGACCACCAGGAAGTCAGATATTTTGGTTTGAATGTGGATTTTCTGGAGAATTTTCTCTCTCTCTCTGTGTGTCTGTGTGTGTGTGTGTGGGGGGGGGGGGGGGGGGGATGGGGGGGGGGGTTGTATATTCCATTTAATCTTTGTTTTTCAAGGTTTCAGGGGCTTTTGGGGCCCTTAACTTGCTCGAAAACTCTTGAAACTTTGCACACAGGTCAGAACCCACGGTCATCAGGGACGGGCTGAATCTGGTAGCCGGGCGTGGCAGGGGGGCTCGACAGCGCCCCCTTGAACGGGGTTCTAAAACTTGGTCCATATATCAAACACGCTTGCATGAATCAATTTGAAACTCGGTACACATATAGATCTCATCGGGCCGAACAACTTTCGTGCTCTAAGTTTTACGCCAGCCCAACAGGAAGTCGGCTATTTAGGGTTGTTTGGAAACGCTTGCTGTGGAATTTAATGTACTCCTCCTAGGAAATACATCGATTCGCCTCCAAACTCGGTCAGCGTGAAGTCAAGGCATTGAGGATGCTAAATTGCGGACGGATCTTTGATATCTTGAACGGTTTGGCCGTGGCGAGGAAATGAATTTATGGCGAGAAAAGAGAGACACGAAGTGTTATAACTTCTGCATACATTAACTGATCTTGATGAAACTTCAGCAGTGTGTTTGTGATAAGAGGCCGATCAGATGGATGTAACTATTGTGAGTCAAAGTTATAGCGCCACCAACTGGCAGCAGGAAGTGTGTCACTTTCAACATGCTTTTGACAAAAGTGGGGGGGTTAGTTTTACCAACAGTTACAAACATGAGTATATATATTGGTCTCACCGAGCCGGACAACTTTCTAATTAACAGTCATTAGCTCAGAGCAAAAGAAAGTCAGATATTTTGGTTTGAATGTGGATTTTTTGGATATTTCAGACTCTGAGTTTTTAGCTACTCTTCCAAACTGGCTTATTTTATTCACACCAAACTTTTTCAAAATGATGAAAATACATTAAAGATGCTAAATTGTGAACGGATATTAAACATCTCAAATGTTTTTGCTATAGTGAGGGACTGAAGTAATGTACAAAAATTAAACACTAAAAGCCTCATCTTCTAAAAATGTAATTATACACCATTTATTTCTATAAAAGTATACAAATATCACAACCAAACTCATTTTATTCTTTTTTTTTTTTTAAATTTAATAATTATTTATAAGTTTAAAAATAGTAATTGTACTATTTAGTCTCATAAAAGTCAAGTCATACATAGGGCTATACTGCCCTCTTGTGTTCAAAATCAGGTAGGCCTATTGTATTTACATAAAAATATACTAGGTATGTGACGGTGAGAAAATTTTACCACCGGTTAATCGACGTGTGACACCGCTGGGGGCTTTTGAATCGCAAACTTAAAAACGAAAGTAAAATATTTTCGTCCGCACTGACATTGATAGTGGTTGATAATAATAATAATAATTTGTTACATTTATATAGCGCTTTTTCTGAGACCTCAAAGCGCTTTACATAGATGGGGGGAATCTCCTCAACCACCACCAATGTGCAGCATCCACTTGGATGATGCGACGGCAGCCATATTGCGCCAGAACGCCCACCACACACCATCTTACTGGTGGAGAGGAGACAGTGATGAAGCCAATCAGTATATCAGTACATGGGGATGATTAGGAGGCCATGATGGATAGAGGCCAAGGGGCAAATTTGGCCAGGATGCCGGGGTTACACCCCTACTCTTTTTCGAAGGACATCCTGGGATTTTTAATGACCACAGAGAGTCAGGACCTCGGTTTAACGTCTCATCCGAAGGACGGTGCTCTTTTGGCAGTATAGGGTCCCCGTCACTACACTGGGGCATTAGGACTCACACAGACTACAGGGTGAGCGGTTGAGCGGGCGTTTCAAATGAATTCCTATGGAAGTAGGAATAAACTGAAAAACGTTCACTCTATTCTGCTCGTTCCTTGTCGTGGATGCGCACCATGAATGCCCGTGCAGCCATGAGCATTTTAGTTTAATTTTAAAATTAGCGCCTTTCGGGGGGTGGATTGCTTGAAATTATTTTACAAAAGCACAATATTGTGTCTTATTGCGACAGTACACAAATATAAGTTAACACTTTGCAGTCTGAATGTGGTCCTGTATAATGACGTATGTTTTTATGTGTCCACTGTTCCATCGCGCCCACGCCACACACACACACACACACATGCACACACACACACACACACACACACACACACATTCCAGCATTGCAATCTTGACATCGCAGCCTGTTCATTATAGCCATATATATATATATATATATATATAAATATAGCTGCGAGCAGCGATGAAGGGCCAAAGCCGGCGGTACCGCCACCCCGGTGCCTTTAGGTAAAGGCACCGGGGTTGCGGTGCCACCGGCTTGGGCCCGTAATCGCTGCTCGCAGCTATATTTATTATTATTAGGGCCCAAGCCCTGAAAGGGCGAAGGCCCTATTGTTTTCGGTAGGATTATTATTATTATTATTATTATTATTATTTTGTCAACCTTTCGGGCACTTTTGGGGCCCTTAACATGCTCGAAAACTCTTGAAATTTTGCACACACGTCAGAACCCGCGGCCATCAGGGCCGGACTGAAGCTGGTACCCGGGCGTGGCAGGGGGGCTCGACAGCGCCCCCTGGAACGGGATCCAAACACGTGTCCATAAATCAAACACGCTTGCATGTAATAATATGAAACTCGGTACACATATAGATCTCATTGGGCCGAACAACTTTCGTGCTCTAAGTTTTACGCCAGCCAAACAGGAAGTTGGCTATTTAGCGTTGTTTGGAAACGCATGCTGTGGAATTTAATATACTCCTCCTAGGGAATTCATCGATTCGCCTCCAAACTCGGTGTGCATGAAGTCAAGACATTGAGGATGCTAAATTGCGGACGGATTTTTGATATCTCGAACGGTTTGGCCGTGGCGAGGAAACAAATTTATGGCGAAAAAATGAAACAGGAAGTGTGTTATAACTTCTGCATACATTAACTGATCTTGATGAAACTTCAGCAGTGTGTTCGTTGTAAGAGGCCGATCACATGGATGTGACTATTGTGAGTCAAAGTTATAGCGCCACCAACAGGCAGCAGGAAGTACATCACTTTCAAAATGCTTTGAAATCAGTGTCTTATTTTTACCCGATTTGCTTCAAACTTTATGCGTACAATGTAGACACACGGCAGATGTAAACCTGTGAAAGGATTATTGATATCTTAGATACTGTTGCCGTGGCAACGCATCAAACTTTAATATTATTTTTTGATGCTTTTGAGACTCTTAACATACTTGAAATTGCATGAAACTCAACAGACACATCACATTTATTAGCCCGTAGACATGTGCAAAGTTTCAGAAACGGGCGTGGTGGAATGGCTCAGTAGCGCCACCTTTAGTCAAAAATGGGGGCTTAGTTTTTCCTAGAATCACAAAACTTGGTATGTGTATTGTTCTCATCAAGACGGACAACTTTCTAATTTACATGAACCATCTCCGACCAACAGGAAGAGAGATATTTTGGTTTGAATGTGGATTTTCTGAAGAATTTTCTCTCCCTCTCTCTGTGTCTGTGTGTGTGTGAGGGGAGGGGGAGATTTGACTATTGCTTTTATATTGTTAATCAAGGTTTCAGGGGCTTTTGGGGTCCTTAACGTGCTCAAAAACTCTTGAAACTTTGCACACAGGTCAGAACCCACGGCCATCAGGGCCGGGCTGAAGCTGGTACCCGGGCGTGGCTGGGGGGCTCAACAGCGCCCCCTTGAACGGGGTTCTAAAACTTGATCCATATATCAAACACGCTCGCATGAATTAATATGAAACTCGGTACACATATAGATCTCATCGGGCCGAACAACTTTACCCCGGTCAAGTTTTACGCCAGCCCAACAGGAAGTCGGCTATTATGGGTTGTTTGGAAAACGCTTGCTGTGGAATGTGAAATACTCCTCCTAGAAAATTCACCGTGTCCCCTTCAAACTCGGTGTGCATGTAGTCAAGACTTTGAGGATGCTAAATTGCGGACGGATTTTTGATATCTCGAACGGTTTGGCTGTGGCGAGGAATCGAATTTATGGCGAGAAAAGAGAAACACGGAAGTGGAATAACTTCTGCATACATTAACTGATCTTGATGAAACTTCAGCAGTGTGTTCGTGGTAAGAGGCCGATCAGATGGATGTAGCTATTGTGAGTCAAAGTTATAGCGCCACCAACTGGCAGCAGGAAGTGTGTCACTTTCAACATGCTTTTGACAAAAGTGGGGGGGTTAGTTTTAACTACAGTAAAGAAAAAACAGTTTGTATATTGTTCTCATCAAGCCGGACAACTTTCTAATTTACATTCAATAGCTCTGGCCATCAGGAAGTCAGATATTTTGGTCTGAATGTGAATTTTTTTGCAAAATCAGCCTCTGAATTTTTAGCCACTCCTCTTAAACTATTTATTTTATTCGTACCAAACTTTTTCAACATGATGAAACTACATTAAATATGCTAAATTGTGAATGGATAATAAATATCTCAAACGGTTTTGCTATGGCGAGGGATTAAAGTAATGTCCAAAAAGGAAACACTAAAAATCTTCTAAAAATGTAATTATATACCATTTATTTCTATATAAAAGAATACAAATATCACAACTAAACCCATTTTATTCTGTTTTTGCAATTCAAGAAGAATGAAAAAGTTAAAACAGGCTATTTAGTGCTATTTGGTTCAACAAAAAAGCAAACATAGGGCTATACTGCCCTCTTGTGTCCAAAAGGACATCAAAATAGTATATAAAACTTTTTACCAGGTAGGCCAATATTGTATTTAAATATACATGTATTAGGTATGTGTCTGAGGATATTTTCCCACCGGTTAATCGACGTGTGACACGAGTGGGTGCTTTTAAATCGCTAATATAATAGTGTAAGAAAAATAATGATAATGTTGCACACACAAATCACACACATGTGGGAAAGAATGATGCTTTTAAACAACACTAAACCGCCATTAGGTGTCGCCAGGCATCCATCTTAATAAGCGAGTCATTGATTCATTCGTTCAAACGATTCGTTCGAATGAGTCGATCATGATTAAGACAGATGTTTATGGATTGATCATTCAATCTTTGAGTCAACCGATTCGTTAAAAATGCTGAATCGTTCAGTTATGAGAAAACACGTGATGCGTGATGGTTCTGCCGTGATCTTTGTTTAACTATTTTCGCTGCTGAAACAGAACAAAAACAGTCAACATTGCATCTAAAATGTAATTAAGTGACTTAATTGTAACTGTTTATTAACCTGTTGTATGAAATCTAGGGGTGGGAGAAAAAATTTATTCTTAGATGCATCGCGATGCGGACGTGGACGATTCTGAATCGATTCACAAATGTCAAAAAATCGATTCTCTAAAAAAATATTTTTCTAATAACGTAATATTGACGGAAGGCAAAAGGCGGAACTCTAAGCGGACGTGCGTGCAGTCTGTGGCGCGCACATAACAGAGAAGTTTCTTCTGCTCACCAAGGCTGCATTTATTTGATTAAAAATACAAACAAAAACAGTAATATTGTAAAATATTATTCCAATTTAAAACAGCTGCTTTCTATTTTAATATATTTTAAACTGTTATTTATTCCTGTGATCAAAGCTGAGTTTTCAGCATCATTACTCCAGTCGTCACTGTCACATGATCCTTCAGAAATTATTCTAATATGATGATTGATACTCAAGAAACATTCATTATTATTTTAAATGTCGAAAACAGTTGTGTACAGTCTTTGATGAATAGAAAGTTCAAAAGAACAGCATTTATCTGAAATCTAAAGCTTTTGTAACGTTAAACACTACCGCTCAAAAGTTTTGGGTTAGTAATAATTAAAATTTAATTTTTTGGGGAAATAAATAAAATAAATCAGTACTTTTATTTATGAAGGATGAGTTAAACTGATCAACAGTTACAGTAAAGACATTTATAATGTTAAAAATATATATATTTGAAATATATGCTGTTCTTTTGAACTTTACATTCATCAAAGCATTTTGAAAAAAAAAAAAATCTGTACACAACTGTTTTCAACATTGAAAATAATAATGAATATTTATTGAGCATCAATCATCATATTAGTATGATTTCTGAAGGATCATGTGACACTGAAGAGTGGAGTAATGATGCTGAAAACTCAACTTTGATCACAGAAATGAATTACTATGTAAAATATTTAAAAATTGAAAACAGCTGTTTTAAATTGGAATAATATTTCACAATATTACTGTTTTTGTTTGTATTTTTAATCAATAAATGCAGCCTTGGTGAGCAGAAGAGACTTCTCCTAAAAACATTAAAAATCTTACTGACCCCAAACTTTTGAACAATAATATATATATATATATATATATATATATATATATATATGTATGTGTGTGTATGTATATATATATATATATATATATATATATATATATATATATATATATATATATATATAAATATAGCTGCGAGCAGCGATGGAGGGCCAAAGCCGGCGGTACCGCCACCCCGGTGCCTTTAGGTAACTAAAGGCACCGGGGTTGCGGTGCCACCGGCTTGGGCCCGTAATCGCTGCTCGCAGCTATATTTATTATTATTATTATTATTATTTTGTCAACCTTTCGGCCACTTTTGGGGCCCTTAACATGCTCGAAAACTCTTGAAATTTTGCACACAGGTCAGAACCCGCGGCCATCAGGGCCGGACTGAAGCTGGTACCCGGGCGTGGCAGGGGGGCTCGACAGCGCCCCCTGGAACGGGATCCGAACACTTGTCCATAAATCAGACACGCTTGCATGTAATAATATGAAACTCGGTACACATATAGAACTCATCGGGCCGAACAACTTTCGTGCTCTAAGTTTTACGCCAGCCCAACAGGAAGTCGGCTATTTAGGGTTGTTTGGAAACGCATGCTGTGGAATTTAATGTACTCCTCCTAGGGAATTCATCGATTCGCCTCCAAACTCGGTGTGCATGAAGTCAAGACATTGAGGATGCTAAATTGCGGACGGATTTTTGATATCTCGAACGGTTTGGCCGTGGCGAGGAAACAAATTTATGGCGAAAAAATGAAACAGGAAGTGTGTTATAACTTCTGCATACATTAACTGATCTTGATGAAACTTCAGCAGTGTGTTCGTTGTAAGAGGCCGATCACATGGATGTGACTATTGTGAGTCAAAGTTATAGCGCCACCAACAGGCAGCAGGAAGTACATCACTTTCAAAATGCTTTGAAATCAGTGTCTTATTTTTACCCGATTTGCTTCAAACTTTATGCGTACAATGTAGACACACGGCAGATGTAAACCTGTGAAAGGATTATTGATATCTTAGATACTGTTGCCGTGGCAACGCATCAAACTTTAATATTATTTTTTGATGCTTTTGAGACTCTTAACATACTTGAAATTGCATGAAACTCAACAGACACATCACATTTATTAGCCCGTAGACATGTGCAAAGTTTCAGAAACGGGCGTGGTGGAATGGCTCAGTAGCGCCACCTTTAGTCAAAAATGGGGGCTTAGTTTTTCCTAGAATCACAAAACTTGGTATGTGTATTGTTCTCATCAAGACGGACAACTTTCTAATTTACATGAACCATCTCCGACCAACAGGAAGAGAGATATTTTGGTTTGAATGTGGATTTTCTGAAGAATTTTCTCTCCCTCTCTCTGTGTCTGTGTGTGTGTGAGGGGAGGGGGGGATTTGACTATTGCTTTTATATTGTTAATCAACGTTTCAGGGGCTTTTGGGGTCCTTAACGTGCTCAAAAAC
The DNA here is from genome assembly GCF_963993115.1 of Abramis brama. NCBI lineage: Eukaryota > Metazoa > Chordata > Actinopteri > Cypriniformes > Leuciscidae > Abramis > Abramis brama. The sequence continues at coordinate 21,715,306 of NC_139980.1, read as the reverse complement.
TCTTGAAACTTTGCACACAGGTCAGAACCCACGGCCATCAGGGCCGGGCTGAAGCTGGTACCCGGGCGTGGCTGGGGGGCTCAACAGCGCCCCCTTGAACGGGGTTCTAAAACTTGATCCATATATCAAACACGCTCGCATGAATTAATATGAAACTCGGTACACATATAGATCTCATCGGGCCGAACAACTTTACCCCGGTCAAGTTTTATGCCAGCCCAACAGAAAGTCGGCTATTATGGGTTGTTTGGAAAACGCTTGCTGTGGAATGTGAAATACTCCTCCTAGAAAATTCACCGTGTCCCCTTCAAACTCGGTGTGCATGTAGTCAAGACTTTGAGGATGCTAAATTGCGGACGGATTTTTGATATCTCGAACGGTTTGGCTGTGGCGAGGAATCGAATTTATGGCGAGAAAAGAGAAACACGGAAGTGGAATAACTTCTGCATACATTAACTGATCTTGATGAAACTTCAGCAGTGTGTTCGTGGTAAGAGGCCGATCAGATGGATGTAGCTATTGTGAGTCAAAGTTATAGCGCCACCAACTGGCAGCAGGAAGTGTGTCACTTTCAACATGCTTTTGACAAAAGTGGGGGGGTTAGTTTTAACTACAGTAAAGAAAAAACAGTTTGTATATTGTTCTCATCAAGCCGGACAACTTTCTAATTTACATTCAATAGCTCTGGCCATCAGGAAGTCAGATATTTTGGTCTGAATGTGAATTTTTTTGCAAAATCAGCCTCTGAATTTTTAGCCACTCCTCTTAAACTATTTATTTTATTCGTACCAAACTTTTTCAACATGATGAAACTACATTAAATATGCTAAATTGTGAATGGATAATAAATATCTCAAATGGTTTTGTTATGGCGAGGGATTAAAGTAATGTCCAAAAAGGAAACACTAAAAATCTTCTAAAAATGTAATTATATACCATTTATTTCTATATAAAAGAATACAAATATCACAACTAAACCCATTTTATTCTGTTTTTGCAATTCAAGAAGAATGAAAAAGTTAAAACAGGCTATTTAGTGCTATTTGGTTCAACAAAAAAGCAAACATAGGGCTATACTGCCCTCTTGTGTCCAAAAGGACATCAAAATAGTATATAAAACTTTTTACCAGGTAGGCCAATATTGTATTTAAATATACATTTATTAGGTATGTGTCTGAGGATATTTTCCCACCGGTTAATCGACGTGTGACACGAGTGGGTGCTTTTAAATCGCTAATATAATAGTGAAAGAAAAATAATGATAATGTTGCACACACAAATCACACACATGTGGGAAAGAATGATGCTTTTAAACAACACTAAACCGCCATTAGGTGTCGCCAGGCATCCATCTTAATAAGCGAGTCATTGATTCATTCGTTCAAACGATTCGTTCGAATGAGTCGATCATGATTAAGACAGATGTTTATGGATTGATCATTCAATCTTTGAGTCAACCGATTCGTTAAAAATGCTGAATCGTTCAGTTATGAGAAAACACGTGATGCGTGATGGTTCTGCCGTGATCTTTGTTTAACTATTTTCGCTGCTGAAACAGAACAAAAACAGTCAACATTGCATCTAAAATGTAAGTGACTTAATTGTAACTGTTTATTAACCTGTTGTATGAAATCTAGGGGTGGGAGAAAAAATTTATTCTTAGATGCATCGCGATGCGGACGTGGACGATTCTGAATCGATTCACAAATGTCAAAAAATCGATTCTCTAAAAAAATATTTTTCTAATAACGTAATATTGACGGAAGGCAAAAGGCGGAACTCTAAGCGGACGTGCGTGCAGTCTGTGGCGCGCACATAACAGAGAAGTTTCTTCTGCTCACCAAGGCTGCATTTATTTGATTAAAAATACAAACAAAAACAGTAATATTGTAAAATATTATTCCAATTTAAAACAGCTGCTTTCTATTTTAATATATTTTAAACTGTTATTTATTCCTGTGATCAAAGCTGAGTTTTCAGCATCATTACTCCAGTCGTCACTGTCACATGATCCTTCAGAAATTATTCTAATATGATGATTGATACTCAAGAAACATTCATTATTATTTTAAATGTCGAAAACAGTTGTGTACAGTCTTTGATGAATAGAAAGTTCAAAAGAACAGCATTTATCTGAAATCTAAAGCTTTTGTAACGTTAAACACTACCGCTCAAAAGTTTTGGGTTAGTAATAATTAAAATTTTATTTTTTGGGGAAATAAATAAAATAAATCAGTACTTTTATTTATGAAGGATGAGTTAAACTGATCAACAGTTACAGTAAAGACATTTATAATGTTAAAAATATATATATTTGAAATATATGCTGTTCTTTTGAACTTTACATTCATCAAAGCATTTTGAAAAAAAAAAAAATCTGTACACAACTGTTTTCAACATTGAAAATAATAATGAATATTTATTGAGCATCAATCATCATATTAGTATGATTTCTGAAGGATCATGTGACACTGAAGAGTGGAGTAATGATGCTGAAAACTCAACTTTGATCACAGAAATGAATTACTATGTAAAATATTTAAAAATTGAAAACAGCTGTTTTAAATTGGAATAATATTTCACAATATTACTGTTTTTGTTTGTATTTTTAATCAATAAATGCAGCCTTGGTGAGCAGAAGAGACTTCTCCTAAAAACATTAAAAATCTTACTGACCCCAAACTTTTGAACAATAATATATATATATATATATATATATATATATATATATATGTATGTGTGTGTATATATATATATATATATATATATATATATATATATATATATAAATATAGCTGCGAGCAGCGATGGAGGGCCAAAGCCGGCGGTACCGCCACCCCGGTGCCTTTAGGTAACTAAAGGCACCGGGGTTGCGGTGCCACCGGCTTGGGCCCGTAATCGCTGCTCGCAGCTATATTTATTATTATTATTATTATTTTGTCAAGGTTCCGGGCACTTTTGGGGCCCTTAACATGCTCGAAAACTCTTGAAACTTTGCACATTGGTCAGAACCCGCGGCCATCAGGGCCGGGCTGAAGCTGGTACCCGGGCGTGGCAGGGGGGCTCGACAGCGCCCCCTGGAACGGGATCCGAACACTTGTCCATAAATCAAACACACTTGCATGTACTAATATGAAACTCAGAACACATATAGATCTCATCGGGCCGAACAACTTTCGTGCTCTAAGTTTTACGCCAGCCCAACAGGAAGTCGGCTATTATGGGTTGTTTGGAAACGCATGCTGTGGAATTTAATGTACTCCTCCTAGGGAATTGATCCAATCGCCTCCAAACTCGGTCAGCATGAAGTCAAGACATTGAGGATGCTAAATTGCGGACGGATTTTTGATATCTCGAACGGTTTGGCCGTGGCGAGGAAACGAATTTATGGCGAATAATGAAAACAGGAAGTGTGTTATAACTCCTGCATACATTAACTGATCTTGATGAAACTTCAGCAGTGTGTTCGTGGTAAAAGGCCGATCACATGGATGTGACAATTGTGAGTCAAAATTATAGCGCCACCAACTGGCAGCAGGAAGTGTGTCACTTTCAAAATGCTTTGAAATCACCCTCTTATTTTTACCCGATTTGCTTCAAATTGTATGTGTATAATGTAGACACACGGCAGATGTAGACCTGTGAAAGGATTTTTTTTATCTTTAATACTGTTGCCATGGCAACGCTTCAAACTTTAATATTCTTTTTTGATGCTTTTGAGACTCTTAAAATACTTGAAATTGGATGAAACTCGACAGACACATCACATTTATTAGCCCGTAGACATGTGCAAAGTTTCAGAAACGGGCGTGGTGAGGGGCTCAGTAGCGCCACCTTTAGTCATAAGTGGGGGGGTTAGTTTTATCAACAGCAACAAAACTTGGTATGTGTATTGATCTCATCAAGACGGACAACTTTCTAATTTACATTAACTATCTCGAACCAACAGGAAGAGAGATATTTTGGTTTGAATGTGGATTTTCTGAAGAATTTTCTCTCCCTCTCTCTGTGTCTCTGTGTGTGTGAGGGGAGGGGGGGATTTGACTATTGCTTTTATATTGTTAATCAAGGTTTCAGGGGCTTTTGGGGTCCTTAACGTGCTCAAAAACTCTTGAAACTTTGCACAAAAGTCAGAACCCCCTGCCATCAGGGACGGGCTGAAGCTGGTACCCGGGCGTGGCAGAGGGGCTCAACAGCGCCCCCTTGAACGGGGTCCCAAAACTTGGTCCATAGATCAAACACGCTTGCATGAATTAATATGAAACTCGGTACACATATAGATCTCATTGGGCCGAACAACTTTCCCCCGGTCAAGTTTTACGCCAGCCCAACAGGAAGTCGGCTATTATGGGTTGTTTGGAAAACGCTCGCTGTGGAATGCGAAGTACTCCTCCTAGAGAATTCATCCAATCCCCACCAAACTCGGTGTGCATGAAGTCAAGACATTGAGGATGCTAAATTGCGGACGGATTTTTGATATCTCGAACGGTTTGGCCGTGGCGAGGAAACGAATTTATGGCGAGAAAAGAGAAACACGAAGTGGTAGCAACTGGCAGCAGGAAGTGTGTCACTTTCAACATGCTTTTGACAAAAGTGGGGGGGTTAGTTTTAACTACAGTAAAAAAAAAAATAGTTTGTATATTGTTCTCATCAAGCCGGACAACTTTCTAATTTACATTCATTAGCTCCGGCCATGAGGAAGTCAGATATTTTGGTCTGAATGTGGATTTTTTTGCAAAATCAGCCTCTGAATTTTTAGCCACTCCTCTTAAAATATTTATTTTATTCCCACCAAACTTTTTCAACATGATGAAAATACATTAAAGATGCTAAATTGTGAACGGATATTGAATATCTCAAACGGTTTTGCTATGGCGAGGGATTAAATTAATGTCAAAAAGGAAGCAGGAAACATCTCATAACTTCTAAAAATGTAATTATGCACCATTTATTTTTATATAAAATTATACAAATATTAGAACTAAACCCATTTTATTCTGTTTTTGCAATTCAAGAAGTATGAAAAAGTTATGAACAGGCTATTTAGTGCTATTTGGTTCAACAAAAAAAGCAAACATAGGGCTATACTGCCCTCTTGTGTCCAAAAGGATATCAAAATAGTATATAAAACGTTTTACTAGGTAGGCCTATTGTATTTAAATATAAATTTATTAGGTATATGACTGTGAGGATATTTTCCCATTGGTTAATCGATGTGTGACACGAGCGGGTGCTTTTAAATCGCTAATATAAAAGTGAAAGTAAAGACGTCCGCACAGACATTGATAATGGTGCACACACGTTGGAAAGAATGATACTTTTAAACATAACACTAAACCGCCATTAGGTGTCGCCAGGCGATCGTCTTAATGAGCGAGTCATTAATTAATTCGTTCAAACGATTCGTTCGAATGACTGAGTCATTCATGATTGAGACAGATGTTTATGGATTGGTCATTGAATCTTTGAGTCAACCGATTCGTTCAAAATGCTGAATCATTCAGAAATGAGAAAACAAGTTGCTGTGAGATGCGCGATGGTTCTGCTGTGATCTTGGTTTAACTATTTTTGCTGCTGAAACAGAACAAAAACAGTCAATATTGCATCTTAAATGTAAGTGACTTAATTGTAACTGTTTATTAACCTGTTGATGAAATCAATGTCGCAGTTTCAATCGTGATTGTATTCAGGAAACACAGCCTACTCGTCAAGTGAGGTTGCTCTTATCATATGTTATAAAATATATAAAAACTCCATATTTGTAATTTTTATAGTCAGTATGTTGTTAACTGGGTTTCTTTTTTGTGTGCTGCGCTCAGTTGTTTACAATTCTCCTGGAGAAGCTGCACGAGCCTCAGCAGCGCAACCTTGTTACCATTGATCAGTAATACATTTATTATCAACTGTTGATTGCAACTTAAAATGACTGTAATATAATTAGAATAATCTCTCGTTTTAGTGAATGCCAAGTTATTTTTTTGTCATTGACGTTCTAATCAGGCTACTATGGTCGGGCAAGCTAAACTCTCTTTCAGGTAGGCGGCCTATACTATGTATGTGACAGTGAGAATATAAATTTACCACCGGTTAATCGACGTGTGACACCGCTGGGGGCTTTTGAATCGCTAACTTAAAAACGAAAGTAAAATATGTTCGTCCGCACTGACATTGATTATGGTTGGGAGCAGAGCGAGCTTTTTCAATGAATTCCTATGGAAGTAGGAATGAATGCCCGTGCAGCCGTGAGCATTTTATTTCAATTTTAAAGTTAGCACCATAAAGTATATTTTTATGTCTCCACTGTTCAATCACGCCCACGACACACACACACACACACACACACACACACACACACACACACACCAGCACTGCAATCTTGACATCGCAGCCTGTTCATTATAGCCCTAATAAAATATAATTATAAAATAGTCAACCTAACTTATCAAAATTACACTGCTCTGTTTAAATAGTCAGTAGTACAATTTGTACCATTTTTTTGTGAAGTGACAAGACAGAGAATATTACTTGTCTGATATATAATGTATATATCTTTTGTTATATATATACTGTATATACATATATATATATATATATATATATATATATATAAATATAGCTGCGAGCAGCGATGGAGGGCCCAAGCCGGCGGCACCGCCACCCCGGTGCCTTTAGGTAACTAAAGGCATCGGGGTTGCGGTGCCACCGGCTTGGGCCCGTAATCGCTGCTCGCAGCTATATTTATATATATATATATATATTTATTATTATTATTTTGTCAACCTTTCGGGCACTTTTGGGGCCCTTAACATGCTCGAAAACTCTTGAAATTTTGCACACACGTCAGAACCCGCGGCCATCAGGGCCGGACTGAAGCTGGTACCCGGGCGTGGCAGGGGGGCTCGACAGCGCCCCCTGGAACGGGATCCAAACACGTGTCCATAAATCAAACACGCTTGCATGTAATAATATGAAACTCGGTACACATATAGATCTCATTGGGCCGAACAACTTTCGTGCTCTAAGTTTTACGCCAGCCAAACAGGAAGTTGGCTATTTAGCGTTGTTTGGAAACGCATGCTGTGGAATTTAATGTACTCCTCCTAGGGAATTCATCGATTCGCCTCCAAACTTGGTGTGCATGAAGTCAAGACATTGAGGATGCTAAATTGCGGACGGATTTTTGATATCTCGAACGGTTTGGCCGTGGCGAGGAAACAAATTTATGGCGAAAAAATGAAACAGGAAGTGTGTTATAACTTCTGCATACATTAACTGATCTTGATGAAACTTCAGCAGTGTGTTCGTTGTAAGAGGCCGATCACATGGATGTGACTATTGTGAGTCAAAGTTATAGCGCCACCAACAGGCAGCAGGAAGTACATCACTTTCAAAATGCTTTGAAATCAGTGTCTTATTTTTACCCGATTTGCTTCAAACTTTATGCGTACAATGTAGACACACGGCAGATGTAAACCTGTGAAAGGATTATTGATATCTTAGATACTGTTGCCGTGGCAACGCATCAAACTTTAATATTATTTTTTGATGCTTTTGAGACTCTTAACATACTTGAAATTGCATGAAACTCAACAGACACATCACATTTATTAGCCCGTAGACATGTGCAAAGTTTCAGAAACGGGCGTGGTGGAATGGCTCAGTAGCGCCACCTTTAGTCAAAAATGGGGGCTTAGTTTTTCCTACACTGGAAAAAAGGCCTCTCCAAAAATAAGCAAAAAAAAATTAATACAAGATATTTTTGCTTGTAATAAGCAAAAAAATCTGCCAATGGAACAAGTGAAAATTCTCTTGGTAAGATTTCTTGAAATAAGACATTATATTTAAGCCTTACAAGATATGAGTGATCTTGAAATTAGCTGGGAAAACTCATTTTTAGCTATATTTTACTAGTATTTGTCATGTTTTGTGTCTCATAATAAGCTTGTCATGCTCAAAAATAGTATTTTCCCCTCAAAAGTAGCATTTTTTTTTTTCGGTCATCCTGTTTGTTTCAAGTGTATTTAACTAATTTTTAGTTCTATAATTCCCAGACAGCAACATAGTGTCGGCCCAGATCCGGCCCACATCTGGTACACTTGGATTCCACACGGTCCAAATGTGGGCTGGATCTGGGCCGACATTATGTTGCTGTCTGGGTTGTTACACTGTTCTAGATTTAAGTCACCACCAACTTGAAATAAGATTGGAAACTGGCATTTTGAGACAAAATGTCTTGAAGTTAGCATTCCTGACTCGTATTAGGCAGTGCTCTTTTGCCATAATAAGCCATAATTTACCATCCTGTCATTATCTCAAGTGTATTTACCTTATTGTAAGCTCAACAAAAATAATACTGTTCTATATTCAAGACATTTTACCTACTAGATTCAAGACATTAACTACTGTTTACTAGACAGAAAAAGTGAAAAATAGACTTGCATTTAACCATTGTTTTTATTTAAACAGCAAAAAGTCCCAGAGGACTGCATAAAAGGGAAACAGCTTCATTTTTCTCAACATTTTGGCTCACAGTATGGAACTGCAATATGAAAACATAGTAGAACATTTTATAGATTATAAATGTAAGATCCCTTAACCCTACTCCACCTAAACATAGCCATTTTTTATAGACAATATTAAAAGGATAAAAAGTAATGGACATGTGTAACGTTAGGGAAATGGCAGTTTTATTAACAATATAGCATTAAATGATAGTTTGAGCCACTAATCCTACCCCTAAACCTAACCATTTCTTAAAACTACTGTACGTAAGGTTAGGCTACAATTATAAAGAAAGACAACAGACATAACGTTACAAGTTTAATCACAATAATTTATTTAGTGAGAAAATGTCAAAACCGGTACCAAAAGTCGTTCACATGACGATGTGTCGCAGTCCTCTCTGGCAGTGCAGTATAATAGTTTTGTAACGTTATAGAGCAGAATTTAAATTCTTAATCCATGAAAATGTTAATCCGGTTTCGGTTCGCTGTTCGCTCTGTAAAGGCGCGCGCGCTTCTCTGTTTCAAATGTAGAACACAAACTTAAACACGGCATGTTGCAATCTGTGACGAAGCATGCGAGAGCCAATGAGCGTTTGATATCGCTGCCGTAAAACATGTCGTAACGCTTCAGGCGCAATTTTTGAATTTGAATTCAATCGAGCGCGGGATGCTGGGATTTGACGTTAACGGTCTCTGCTGAGAGAAATGATGAAGATCGCTGGATAAAGGGCTGAATTTGGATCTGTTTCTTGCAAACAACACATGGATTCTAAAGATTTGGATTACACCAATCTAATAAAATGGATGTCTTTTGTGAATTTATGTTGTGTTTTTTTGTGTCTCACGCGGTAAATAAACCAAATATTACAAAATGGTTAAACGATAAAAAAGGTATTTTTAAGGTTTTAAAGTGTATTCTTGTTTAACACCATGTAGGCTATTAATCCTCCTAAACGAGATTGCAGCAGAAGCACGAACAGAGCTGTTATTATTTATGAGTAACGTTAAACTATTAATAAATGTGACTGAAAATTTAATTAATAAGACAATTGAATGCAATAGAGTAAAAACATTAATGCCACGATTTTAAGTTAAATAGGAATATGTACAAATTTGTACGTCGGTAAAGCTGTTTATACGTAAATAAATTAAGTTTTTTTGCTGTCTATATGTAAATATTATACATACTCACTGTACTGCATTGTGAGTTGTGAGTTTGGCATGTTGACCTACAGTTTTCAATAAAGCAGATTTGTTGTCTCAATTCAAGTCAAGTCTATTTCTTGAAATAAGACGATTCATCTTTTACAATTAACACAGCAGCTTAAAAACCTTATGACATGTCAAAAAAGCTTGTTTCATCTGAGATATGGCTCAAAACAAGATATTTTCAAGACAGATTCACTTAACAAGATATTCAAGATGCACTGTCTAAAAACAAGCTCCTTTATCTCACTTAAATCTTGGTCTTTAGGCAATTTTGTCTTATATTAAGTGTGATGAGATATTTTGACTAGTAATTAGAAAAATATACTTGGCAAGATTTTGAGTTTTTGCAGTGTAGAATCACAAAACTTGGTATGTGTATTGTTCTCATCAAGACGGACAACTTTCTAATTTACATGAACCATCTCCGACCAACAGGAAGAGAGATATTTTGGTTTGAATGTGGATTTTCTGAAGAATTTTCTCTCCCTCTCTCTGTGTCTGTGTGTGTGTGAGGGGAGGGGGGGATTTGACTATTGCTTTTATATTGTTAATCAAGGTTTCAGGGGCTTTTGGGGTCCTTAACGTGCTCAAAAACTCTTGAAACTTTGCACACAGGTCAGAACCCACGGCCATCAGGGCCGGGCTGAAGCTGGTACCCGGGCATGGCTGGGGGGCTCAACAGCGCCCCCTTGAACGGGGTTCTAAAACTTGATCCATATATCAAACACGCTCGCATGAATTAATATGAAACTCGGTACACATATAGATCTCATCGGGCCGAACAACTTTACCCCGGTCAAGTTTTACGCCAGCCCAACAGGAAGTCGGCTGTTATGGGTTGTTTGGAAAACGCTTGCTGTGGAATGTGAAATACTCCTCCTAGAAAATTCACCGTGTCCCCTTCAAACTCGGTGTGCATGTAGTCAAGACTTTGAGGATGCTAAATTGCGGACGGATTTTTGATATCTCGAACGGTTTGGCTGTGGCGAGGAATCGAATTTATGGCGAGAAAAGAGAAACACGGAAGTGGAATAACTTCTGCATACATTAACTGATCTTGATGAAACTTCAGCAGTGTGTTCGTGGTAAGAGGCCGATCAGATGGATGTAGCTATTGTGAGTCAAAGTTATAGCGCCACCAACTGGCAGCAGGAAGTGTGTCACTTTCAACATGCTTTTGACAAAAGTGGGGGGGTTAGTTTTAACTACAGTAAAGAAAAAACAGTTTGTATATTGTTCTCATCAAGCCGGACAACTTTCTAATTTACATTCAATAGCTCTGGCCATCAGGAAGTCAGATATTTTGGTCTGAATGTGAATTTTTTTGCAAAATCAGCCTCTGAATTTTTAGCCACTCCTCTTAAACTATTTATTTTATTCGTACCAAACTTTTTCAACATGATGAAACTACATTAAATATGCTAAATTGTGAATGGATAATAAATATCTCAAATGGTTTTGCTATGGCGAGGGATTAAAGTAATGTCCAAAAAGGAAACACTAAAAATCTTCTAAAAATGTAATTATATACCATTTATTTCTATATAAAAGAATACAAATATCACAACTAAACCCATTTTATTCTGTTTTTGCAATTCAAGAAGAATGAAAAAGTTAAAACAGGCTATTTAGTGCTATTTGGTTCAACAAAAAAGCAAACATAGGGCTATACTGCCCTCTTGTGTCCAAAAGGACATCAAAATAGTATATAAAACTTTTTACCAGGTAGGCCAATATTGTATTTAAATATACATTTATTAGGTATGTGTCTGAGGATATTTTCCCACCGGTTAATCGACGTGTGACACGAGTGGGTGCTTTTAAATCGCTAATATAATAGTGAAAGAAAAATAATGATAATGTTGCACACACAAATCACACACATGTGGGAAAGAATGATGCTTTTAAACAACACTAAACCGCCATTAGGTGTCGCCAGGCATCCATCTTAATAAGCGAGTCATTGATTCATTCGTTCAAACGATTCGTTCGAATGAGTCGATCATGATTAAGACAGATGTTTATGGATTGATCATTCAATCTTTGAGTCAACCGATTCGTTAAAAATGCTGAATCGTTCAGTTATGAGAAAACACGTGATGGTTCTGCCGTGATCTTTGTTTAACTATTTTCGCTGCTGAAACAGAACAAAAACAGTCAACATTGAATCTAAAATGTAAGTGACTTAATTGTAACTGTTTATTAACCTGTTGTATGAAATCTAGGGGTGGGAGAAAAAATGTATTCTTAGATGCATCGCGATGCGGACGTGGACGATTCTGAATCGATTCACAAATGTCAAAAAATCGATTCTCTAAAAAAATATTTTTCTAATAACGTAATATTGACGGAAGGCAAAAGGCGGAACTCTAAGCGGACGTGCGTGCAGTCTGTGGCGCGCACATAACAGAGAAGTTTCTTCTGCTCACCAAGGCTGCATTTATTTGATTAAAAATACAAACAAAAACAGTAATATTGTAAAATATTATTCCAATTTAAAACGGCTGCTTTCTATTTTAATATATTTTAAACTGTTATTTATTCCTGTGATCAAAGCTGAGTTTTCAGCATCATTACTCCAGTCGTCACTGTCACATGATCCTTCAGAAATTATTCTAATATGATGATTGATACTCAAGAAACATTCATTATTATTTTAAATGTCGAAAACAGTTGTGTACAGTCTTTGATGAATAGAAAGTTCAAAAGAACAGCATTTATCTGAAATCTAAAGCTTTTGTAACGTTAAACACTACCGCTCAAAAGTTTTGGGTTAGTAATAATTACAATTTTATTTTTGGGGGAAATAAATAAAATAAATCAGTACTTTTATTTATGAAGGATGAGTTAAACTGATCAACAGTTACAGTAAAGACATTTATAATGTTAAAAATATATATATTTGAAATATATGCTGTTCTTTTGAACTTAACATTCATCAAAGCATTTTGAAAAAAAAAATCTGTACACAACTGTTTTCAACATTGAAAATAATAATGAATATTTATTGAGCATCAATCATCATATTAGTATGATTTCTGAAGGATCATGTGACACTGAAGACTGGAGTAATGATGCTGAAAACTCAACTTTGATCACAGAAATGAATTACTATGTAAAATATTTAAAAATTGAAAACAGCTGTTTTAAATTGGAATAATATTTCACAATATTACTGTTTTTGTTTGTATTTTTAATCAATAAATGCAGCCTTGGTGAGCAGAAGAGACTTCTCCTAAAAACATTAAAAATCTTACTGACCCCAAACTTTTGAACAATAATATATATATATATATATATATATACATATATATGTATGTGTGTGTATGTATGTATGTATATATATATATATATATATATATATATATATATATATATATAAATATAGCTGCGAGCAGCGATGGAGGGCCCAAGCCGGCGGTACCGCCACCCCGGTGCCTTTAGGTAACTAAAGGCACCGGGGTTGCGGTGCCACCGGCTTGGGCCCGTAATCGCTGCTCGCAGCTATATTTATTATTATTATTATTATTTTGTCAACCTTTCGGGCACTTTTGGGGCCCTTAACATGCTCGAAAACTCTTGAAATTTTGCACACACGTCAGAACCCGCGGCCATCAGGGCCGGACTGAAGCTGGTACCCGGGCGTGGCAGGGGGGCTCGACAGCGCCCCCTGGAACGGGATCCAAACACGTGTCCATAAATCAAACACGCTTGCATGTAATAATATGAAACTCGGTACACATATAGATCTCATTGGGCCGAACAACTTTCGTGCTCTAAGTTTTACGCCAGCCAAACAGGAAGTTGACTATTTAGCGTTGTTTGGAAACGCATGCTGTGGAATTTAATGTACTCCTCCTAGGGAATTCATCGATTCGCCTCCAAACTCGGTGTGCATGAAGTCAAGACATTGAGGATGCTAAATTGCGGACGGATTTTTGATATCTCGAACGGTTTGGCCGTGGCGAGGAAACAAATTTATGGCGAAAAAATGAAACAGGAAGTGTGTTATAACTTCTGCATACATTAACTGATCTTGATGAAACTTCAGCAGTGTGTTCGTTGTAAGAGGCCGATCACATGGATGTGACTATTGTGAGTCAAAGTTATAGCGCCACCAACAGGCAGCAGGAAGTACATCACTTTCAAAATGCTTTGAAATCAGTGTCTTATTTTTACCCGATTTGCTTCAAACTTTATGCGTACAATGTAGACACACGGCAGATGTAAACCTGTGAAAGGATTATTGATATCTTAGATACTGTTGCCGTGGCAACGCATCAAACTTTAATATTATTTTTTGATGCTTTTGAGACTCTTAAAGATGAACTGAACTGAAATAATCAAAGTTGATAATGTGTTGTTTATGACAATTAAAAGTAAATTACACAAAAAATTTGAATTAAAAATATCAATATAGCTCTTTTTTTAAGCAACACAAAAATTGCGTTTGTTAGTATAAGAACGCTGGCAATTCCGATGACGTCACCGGCATGGTAGAACCTGCGAAGGTATATAGGCAGCTGCAGCTGCAGGTCCTATACACAGACGAAAATTAGTGATTTTAATGGCATGGGTATCTGACTACCACCACACGCCCGGCCTGACACATTAACTGTCATTATGAACCCAAGCCCGATTTAAACCTACCATTTTTTTAATACGTGGGCCGTTATAACCAGGGGCGGCGCCAGAGAATTTTTTAACGCAGGTGCTGAGGGGGTGCTAGATATATACAAATAGTATTAATAAATGAGCAAACATAGGCCACTTAATATTTAATAATCAATTATTTTAATTATCACAATTAAAGTATTAATTGTATTCAATTGAACAAGCAACATTCAGCATTCAATCAAATATTCTTATAGATTTATTATTAATAATGATAATTAATAATTAGCCTAATTATTTCAACATAATATCTCGTTATTTCGTAATATGTAGCCTACATAATATGTGTGCGTGCAACAAGCAAGATGTGCATTTGTAAATCCGGTGACGCACATGCATTTATTTATATTAATAAACAGTGTCGGCTGCAAAGATTAAGCTGACGATCGCCATCTCCGTAGTGAACGCGCCTATAGAGAGAAATGCACATCATTACATAATCAGAGAGTAGGCTAGCCTATTTATTTTCGTTTTGAATTGTTTCGTTTAAAGACATTTCAAGCTTTCTATATTTCTCATGTGTGTAAGGCATACACTGAGTTTCGGTTAAGTTAGGATGAGATGCGCTCCAGTTCACGTGCAATGCAAGTGGACGCGCGGACGCCTCCATGATTATAATGTCTGCTATATTTGCTTATTAAATACAGGTTGATGAAAAAAATATTAAAATTAAGATACAATTTATACAAAACGAAATTCACTTTAAAGAAAGGCTTTCTACAATGCAAATCTTAATTAAGTGGTCAAAATCATGTCTGACCCGCTCCATATCTCTCGATATATTGCGCATATCCTATCTTACTCATGCTGTTAACTTTTTTATATTCAACATAGATGAAAAAAATTATAATAATAAAAAAATAAATAATATTTTAATGAAACTAAATGAGCTTATTTAATGGCTACAACACGTATAGTAGGCTTACAGACTCTCTATTTGTACAAATTGCTGCATATTCATTTACTTCTGAATTGTGTACGTTGAAAGGCATTTGTTTGTGCATAAAACATATCTGACTGCAACATTTATCAAGTTAACGGATAATTGTGCGTGCATTTATTAATTATTATCTTAGTGAATAATGCAACAAGGATGAAGCATGTAAACTGCGTTGTTTGTTTATTCAGAATGAAATGGATCGCAAATGGATCCGAATGAAGAAACGTAAAAAAAAAAAACAATAAAAAACAATAAAAAAAACCCTGAACTCCCTCTGTATCAACAATGTGCCCTGAGACGATGGACATCAGCTAGCTTCAGGGTGGGTAGGACATTGGAATCTGTTTACAGACAGACCTGCTGTGGTTTTATTAGCAGCTAGTAAACGCATTATTATCGAGACGAGTCATGATTTATACGGTTTATATGGTCGGAGTGGTGGCTAGCTTGTGGAGTTTGACAAAAGTGCTTCCAACGTGTTTACGTTAGCTGCTAGCTCTTTCCCTAGGTTGGATCGTTTGGTATATAGCTTGATTTTGTTACTCAATTTCAATGAATGAGTGTCTCAGTTTTGTTGAACGCTATAAAGCTATATTGAACACAATATGGTTTGTGTATGTGACAACGTTACATCCAGCCCTTTGCTTAGCTTGCTATCATGATAACAGTTAACATACTTCTCTGTCCTCTGCCTTGACGTGAGCGTTTCAGCGCCCTGTCTCTGCGGTTACATAGATAGCATCGGTGGTGTTAGTACTTGCCATTGGTCTATCGGTCTGCCCTGTACTACAGCCTGAAAAGTTTAACATTGACGGAATAGCCTCAGGTTTAGCCTAACCCTCACCAGTGAACCAGTTGTATAAGTACAAATCTCTAAATAGACTGTCGCTAAAAAATGCTCACTATGGACTCGAAATCCAGGGGCTGCATGCAATGGCTGCTCTGCTAGTGTTGGTTAGCAACGGAGTAGCTTACCATTCCAGTGACGTTGCCGAATGTTGAAATCCAAGATGGCGGCGCCCGTGTAACAACAACAACATTTTCAACATACCATTTTATCCATTTTAACAAATTCTGCCACTTTAAAAATTGTACCAATGAGAATAAATAAAATGCATCTTTTATATCACCTTTACTCAAAATTCCAGTTCAGTTCATCTTTAACATACTTGAAATTGCATGAAACTCAACAGACACATCACATTTATTAGCCCGTAGACATGTGCAAAGTTTCAGAAACGGGCGTGGTGGAATGGCTCAGTAGCGCCACCTTTAGTCAAAAATGGGGGCTTAGTTTTTCCTAGAATCACAAAACTTGGTATGTGTATTGTTCTCATCAAGACGGACAACTTTCTAATTTACATGAACCATCTCCGACCAACAGGAAGAGAGATATTTTGGTTTGAATGTGGATTTTCTGAAGAATTTTCTCTCCCTCTCTCTGTGTCTGTGTGTGTGTGAGGGGAGGGGGGGATTTGACTATTGCTTTTATATTGTTAATCAAGGTTTCAGGGGCTTTTGGGGTCCTTAACGTGCTCAAAAACTCTTGAAACTTTGCACACAGGTCAGAACCCACGGCCATCAGGGCCGGGCTGAAGCTGGTACCCGGGCGTGGCTGGGGGGCTCAACAGCGCCCCCTTGAACGGGGTTCTAAAACTTGATCCATATATCAAACACGCTCGCATGAATTAATATGAAACTCGGTACACATATAGATCTCATCGGGCCGAACAACTTTACCCCGGTCAAGTTTTACGCCAGCCCAACAGGAAGTCGGCTATTATGGGTTGTTTGGAAAACGCTTGCTGTGGAATGTGAAATACTCCTCCTAGAAAATTCACCGTGTCCCCTTCAAACTCGGTGTGCATGTAGTCAAGACTTTGAGGATGCTAAATTGCGGACGGATTTTTGATATCTCGAACGGTTTGGCTGTGGCGAGGAATCGAATTTATGGCGAGAAAAGAGAAACACGGAAGTGTTATAACTTCTGCATACATTAACTGATCTTGATGAAACTTCAGCAGTGTGTTCGTGGTAAGAGGCCGATCAGATGGATGTAGCTATTGTGAGTCAAAGTTATAGCGCCACCAACTGGCAGCAGGAAGTGTGTCACTTTCAACATGCTTTTGACAAAAGTGGGGGGGTTAGTTTTAACTACAGTAAAGAAAAAACAGTTTGTATATTGTTCTCATCAAGCCGGACAACTTTCTAATTTACATTCAATAGCTCTGGCCATCAGGAAGTCAGATATTTTGGTCTGAATGTGAATTTTTTTGCAAAATCAGCCTCTGAATTTTTAGCCACTCCTCTTAAACTATTTATTTTATTCGTACCAAACTTTTTCAACATGATGAAACTACATTAAATATGCTAAATTGTGAATGGATAATAAATATCTCAAATGGTTTTGCTATGGCGAGGGATTAAAGTAATGTCCAAAAAGGAAACACTAAAAATCTTCTAAAAATGTAATTATATACCATTTATTTCTATATAAAAGAATACAAATATCACAACTAAACCCATTTTATTCTGTTTTTGCAATTCAAGAAGAATGAAAAAGTTAAAACAGGCTATTTAGTGCTATTTGGTTCAACAAAAAAGCAAACATAGGGCTATACTGCCCTCTTGTGTCCAAAAGGACATCAAAATAGTATATAAAACTTTTTACCAGGTAGGCCAATATTGTATTTAAATATACATTTATTAGGTATGTGTCTGAGGATATTTTCCCACCGGTTAATCGACGTGTGACACGAGTGGGTGCTTTTAAATCGCTAATATAATAGTGAAAGAAAAATAATGATAATGTTGCACACACAAATCACACACATGTGGGAAAGAATGATGCTTTTAAACAACACTAAACCGCCATTAGGTGTCGCCAGGCATCCATCTTAATAAGCGAGTCATTGATTCATTCGTTCAAACGATTCGTTCGAATGAGTCGATCATGATTAAGACAGATGTTTATGGATTGATCATTCAATCTTTGAGTCAACCGATTCGTTAAAAATGCTGAATCGTTCAGTTATGAGAAAACACGTGATGGTTCTGCCGTGATCTTTGTTTAACTATTTTCGCTGCTGAAACAGAACAAAAACAGTCAACATTGAATCTAAAATGTAAGTGACTTAATTGTAACTGTTTATTAACCTGTTGTATGAAATCTAGGGGTGGGAGAAAAAATGTATTCTTAGATGCATCGCGATGCGGACGTGGACGATTCTGAATCGATTCACAAATGTCAAAAAATCGATTCTCTAAAAAAATATTTTTCTAATAACGTAATATTGACGGAAGGCAAAAGGCGGAACTCTAAGCGGACGTGCGTGCAGTCTGTGGCGCGCACATAACAGAGAAGTTTCTTCTGCTCACCAAGGCTGCATTTATTTGATTAAAAATACAAACAAAAACAGTAATATTGTAAAATATTATTCCAATTTAAAACGGCTGCTTTCTATTTTAATATATTTTAAACTGTTATTTATTCCTGTGATCAAAGCTGAGTTTTCAGCATCATTACTCCAGTCGTCACTGTCACATGATCCTTCAGAAATTATTCTAATATGATGATTGATACTCAAGAAACATTCATTATTATTTTAAATGTCGAAAACAGTTGTGTACAGTCTTTGATGAATAGAAAGTTCAAAAGAACAGCATTTATCTGAAATCTAAAGCTTTTGTAACGTTAAACACTACCGCTCAAAAGTTTTGGGTTAGTAATAATTACAATTTTATTTTTGGGGGAAATAAATAAAATAAATCAGTACTTTTATTTATGAAGGATGAGTTAAACTGATCAACAGTTACAGTAAAGACATTTATAATGTTAAAAATATATATATTTGAAATATATGCTGTTCTTTTGAACTTAACATTCATCAAAGCATTTTGAAAAAAAAAATCTGTACACAACTGTTTTCAACATTGAAAATAATAATGAATATTTATTGAGCATCAATCATCATATTAGTATGATTTCTGAAGGATCATGTGACACTGAAGACTGGAGTAATGATGCTGAAAACTCAACTTTGATCACAGAAATGAATTACTATGTAAAATATTTAAAAATTGAAAACAGCTGTTTTAAATTGGAATAATATTTCACAATATTACTGTTTTTGTTTGTATTTTTAATCAATAAATGCAGCCTTGGTGAGCAGAAGAGACTTCTCCTAAAAACATTAAAAATCTTACTGACCCCAAACTTTTGAACAATAATATATATATATATATATATATACATATATATGTATGTGTGTGTATGTATGTATATATATATATATATATATATATATATATATATATATATATATATATATATATATATATATAAATATAGCTGCAAGCAGCGATGGAGGGCCCAAGCCGGCGGTACCGCCACCCCGGTGCCTTTAGGTAACTAAAGGCACCGGGGTTGCGGTGCCACCGGCTTGGGCCCGTAATCGCTGCTCGCAGCTATATTTATTATTATTTTGTCAACCTTTCGGGCACTTTTGGGGCCCTTAACATGCTCGAAAACTCTTGAAATTTTGCACACACGTCAGAACCCGCGGCCATCAGGGCCGGACTGAAGCTGGTACCCGGGCGTGGCAGGGGGGCTCGACAGCGCCCCCTGGAACGGGATCCAAACACTTGTCCATAAATCAGACACGCTTGCATGTAATAATATGAAACTCGGTACACATATAGATCTCATCGGGCCGAACAACTTTCGTGCTCTAAGTTTTACGCCAGCCCAACAGGAAGTCGGCTATTTAGGGTTGTTTGGAAACGCATGCTGTGGAATTTAATGTACTCCTCCTAGGGAATTCATCGATTCGCCTCCAAACTCGGTGTGCATGAAGTCAAGACATTGAGGATGCTAAATTGCGGACGGATTTTTGATATCTCGAACGGTTTGGCCGTGGCGAGGAAACGAATTTATGGCGAAAAAATGAAACAGGAAGTGTGTTATAACTTCTGCATACATTAACTGATCTTGATGAAACTTCAGCAGTGTGTTCGTTGTAAGAGGCCGATCGCACAGATGTGACTATTGTGAGTCAAAGTTATAGCGCCACCAACAGGCAGCAGGAAGTACATCACTATTAAAATGCTTTGAAATCACTGTCTTATTTTTACCAGATTTGCTTCAAACTTTATGTGTACAATGTAGACACACGGCAGATGTAAACCTGTAAAAGGATTATTGATATCTTAGATACTGTTGCCGTGGCAACGCATCAAACTTTAATATTCTTTTTTTATGCTTTTGAGACTCTTAACATACTTGAAATTGCATGAAACTCGACAGACACATCACATTTATTATCCAGTAGACATGTGCAAAGTTTCAGAAACGGGCGTGGTGAGGGGCTCAGTAGCGCCACCTTTAGTCATAAGTGGGGGTGTTAGTTTTATCAACAGCAACAAAACTTGGTATGTGTATTGTTCTCATCAAGACGGACAACTTTCTAATTTACATGAACCATCTCTGACCAACAGGAAGAGAGATATTTTGGTTTGAATGTGGATTTTCTGAAGAATTTTCTCTCCCTCTCTGTGTCTGTGTGTGTGTGAGGGGAGGGGGGGATTTGACTATTGCTTTTATATTGTTAATCAAGGTTTCAGGGGCTTTTGGGGTCCTTAACGTGCTCAAAAACTCTTGAAACTTTGCACACAGGTCAGAACCCACGGCCATCAGGGCCGGGCTGAAGCTGGGACCCGGGCGTGGCTGGGGGGCTCAACAGCGCCCCCTTGAACGGGGTTCTAAAACTTGATCCATATATCAAACACGCTCGCATGAATTAATATGAAACTCGGTACACATATAGATCTCATCGGGCCGAACAACTTTACCCCGGTCAAGTTTTACGCCAGCCCAACAGGAAGTCGGCTATTATGGGTTGTTTGGAAAACGCTTGCTGTGGAATGTGAAATACTCCTCCTAGAAAATTCACCGTGCCCCCTTCAAACTCGGTGTGGATGTAGTCAAGACATTGAGGATGCTAAATTGCGGACGGATTTTTGATATCTCGAACGGTTTGGCTGTGGCGAGGAATCGAATTTATGGCGAGAAAAGAGAAACACGGAAGTGGAATAACTTCTGCATACATTAACTGATCTTGATGAAACTTCAGCAGTGTGTTCGTGGTAAGAGGCCGATCAGATGGATGTAGCTATTGTGAGTCAAAGTTATAGCGCCACCAACTGGCAGCAGGAAGTGTGTCACTTTCAACATGCTTTTGACAAAAGTGGGGGGGTTAGTTTTAACTACAGTAAAGAAAAAATAGTTTGTATATTGTTCTCATCAAGCCGGACAACTTTCTAATTTACATTCAATAGCTCTGGCCATCAGGAAGTCAGATATTTTGGTCTGAATGTGGATTTTTTTGCAAAATCAGCCTCTGAATTTTTAGCCACTCCTCTTAAACTATTTATTTTATTCGTACCAAACTTTTTCAACATGATGAAACTACATTAAATATGCTAAATTGTGAATGGATAATAAATATCTCAAACGGTTTTGCTATGGCGAGGGATTAAATAATGTCCAAAAAGGAAACACTAAAAATCTTCTAAAAATGTAATTATATACCATTTATTTCTATATAAAAGTATACAAATATCACAACTAAACCCATTTTATTCTGTTTTTGCAATTCAAGAAGAATGAAAAAGTTAAAACAGGCTATTTAGTGCTATTTGGTTCAACAAAAAAGCAAACATAGGGCTATACTGCCCTCTTGTGTCCAAAAGGACATCAAAATAGTATATAAAACTTTTTACCAGGTAGGCCAATATTGTATTTAAATATACATGTATTAGGTATGTGTCTGAGGATATTTTCCCACCGGTTAATCGACGTGTGACACGAGTGGGTGCTTTTAAATCGCTAATATAATAGTGTAAGAAAAATAATGATAATGTTGCACACACAAATCACACACATGTGGGAAAGAATGATGCTTTTAAACAACACTAAACCGCCATTAGGTGTCGCCAGGCATCCATCTTAATAAGCGAGTCATTGATTCATTCGTTCAAACGATTCGTTCGAATGAGTCGATCATGATTAAGACAGATGTTTATGGATTGATCATTCAATCTTTGAGTCAACCGATTCGTTAAAAATGCTGAATCGTTCAGTTATGAGAAAACACGTGATGCGTGATGGTTCTGCCGTGATCTTTGTTTAACTATTTTCGCTGCTGAAACAGAACAAAAACAGTCAACATTGCATCTAAAATGTAAGTGACTTAATTGTAACTGTTTATTAACCTGTTGTATGAAATCTAGGGGTGGGAGAAAAAAATTATTCTTAGATGCATCGCGATGCGGACGTGGACGATTCTGAATCGATTCACAAATGTCAAAAAATCGATTCTCTAAAAAAATATTTTTCTAATAACGTAATATTGACGGAAGGCAAAAGGCGGAACTCTAAGCGGACGTGCGTGCAGTCTGTGGCGCGCACATAACAGAGAAGTTTCTTCTGCTCACCAAGGCTGCATTTATTTGATTAAAAATACAAACAAAAACAGTAATATTGTAAAATATTATTCCAATTTAAAACAGCTGCTTTCTATTTTAATATATTTTAAACTGTTATTTATTCCTGTGATCAAAGCTGAGTTTTCAGCATCATTACTCCAGTCGTCACTGTCACATGATCCTTCAGAAATTATTCTAATATGATGATTGATACTCAAGAAACATTCATTATTATTTTAAATGTCGAAAACAGTTGTGTACAGTCTTTGATGAATAGAAAGTTCAAAAGAACAGCATTTATCTGAAATCTAAAGCTTTTGTAACGTTAAACACTACCGCTCAAAAGTTTTGGGTTAGTAATAATTAAAATTTTATTTTTTGGGGAAATAAATAAAATAAATCAGTACTTTTATTTATGAAGGATGAGTTAAACTGATCAACAGTTACAGTAAAGACATTTATAATGTTAAAAATATATATATTTGAAATATATGCTGTTCTTTTGAACTTTACATTCATCAAAGCATTTTGAAAAAAAAAAAAATCTGTACACAACTGTTTTCAACATTGAAAATAATAATGAATATTTATTGAGCATCAATCATCATATTAGTATGATTTCTGAAGGATCATGTGACACTGAAGAGTGGAGTAATGATGCTGAAAACTCAACTTTGATCACAGAAATGAATTACTATGTAAAATATTTAAAAATTGAAAACAGCTGTTTTAAATTGGAATAATATTTCACAATATTACTGTTTTTGTTTGTATTTTTAATCAATAAATGCAGCCTTGGTGAGCAGAAGAGACTTCTCCTAAAAACATTAAAAATCTTACTGACCCCAAACTTTTGAACAATAATATATATATATATATATATATATATATATATATATATATATATATATATATATGTATGTGTGTGTATATATATATATATATATATATATATATATATATATATATATATATATATATATAAATATAGCTGCGAGCAGCGATGGAGGGCCAAAGCCGGCGGTACCGCCACCCCGGTGCCTTTATTATTTTTTTCTACTTCTCGGGCACTTTTGGGGCCCTTAACATGCTAGAAAACTCTTGAAACTTTGCACACGGGTCAGAACCCGCGGCCATCAGGGCCGGGCTGAAGCTGGTACCCGGGCGTGGCAGGGAGGCTCGACAGCGCCCCCTGGAACGGGGTCCGAAAACTTGGTCCATAAATCAAACACGCTTGCATGTAATAATATGAAACTCGGTACACATATAGATCTTATCGGGCCGAACAACTTTCGTGCTCTAAGTTTTACGCCAGCCCAACAGGAAGTCGACTATTATGAGTTGTTTGGAAACGCATGCTTAGGAATTTGAAACACTTCTCCTAGGGAATTCATCCAATCGCCTCCAAACTCGGTGTGCATGAAGTCAAGACATTGAGGATGAAAAATTGCCAGGGGATTTTTGATATCTCGAACGGTTTGCCCGTGGCGAGGAAACGAATTTATGGCGAATAATGGAAACAGGAAGTGTGTTATAACTTCTGCATACATTAACTGATCTTGATTAAACTTCCGCAGTGTGTTCGTTGTAAGAGGCCGATCACATGGATGTAACTATTGTGAGTAAAAGTTATAGCGCCACCAACTGGCAGCAGGAATGTGTCACTTTCAAAATGCTTTGAAATCATCCTCTTATATTTACCTGATTTGCTTCAAAATTTATGTGTACAATGTAGACACACGGCAGATGTAGA
This sequence comes from Abramis brama, assembly GCF_963993115.1. Lineage (NCBI taxonomy): Eukaryota > Metazoa > Chordata > Actinopteri > Cypriniformes > Leuciscidae > Abramis > Abramis brama. The sequence continues at coordinate 21,690,741 of NC_139980.1, read as the reverse complement.
CCTGTGAAAGGATTATTGATATCTTAGATACTGTTGCCGTGGCAACGCTTCAAACTTTAAAAAAAAAAAATTATGCTTTTGAGACTCTTAGCATGCTTGAAATTGGATGAAACTCGACAGACACATCACACTTATTAGCCAGTAGACATGTGAGAAGTTTCAGAAACGGGCGTGGTGAGGGGCTCAGTAGCGCCACCTTTAGTCAAAAATGGGGGCTTAGTTTTTCCTAGAATCACAAAAATCGGTATGTATATTGTTCTCATCGAGCCGGACAACTTTCTAATTTAGAGTTATTAGCTCCGACCAACAGGAAGTCAGATATTTTGGTTTGAATGTGATTTTTTGGAGAATTTTCTCTCTCTCTCTCTCTGTCTGTGTGTGTGTGAGGGGTGGGAGGGATTTGTCTGTTGGGTGAGATTTGCTTTTTTGTTTTTCAAGGTTTCAGGGGCTTTTGGGGCCCTTAACGTGCTCGAAAACTCTTGAAACTTTGCACACAGGTCAGAACCAACGGCCATCAAGGCCGGGCTGAAGCTGGTACCCGGGCGTGGCAGGGGGGCTCGACAGCGCCCCCTGGAACGGGATCCGAACACGTGTCCATAAATCAAACACACTTGCATGTAATAATATGAAACTCGGTACACACATAGATCTCCTCGGGCCAAACTACTTTCGTGCTCTAAGTTTTACGCTAGCCCAACAGGAAGTCGGCTATTTAGCGTTGTTTGGAAACACATGCTGTGGAATTTAATGTACTCCTCCTAGGGAATTCATCCATTCGCCTCCAAACTCGGTCAGCATGAAGTCAAGACATTGAGGATGCTAAATTGCGGACGGATTTTGAATATCTCGAACGGTTTGGCCGTGGCGAGGAAACGAATTTATGGTGAAAAAATGAAACAGGAAGTGTGTTATAACTTCAGCATACATTAACTGATCTTGATGAAACTTCAGCAGTGTGTTCGTGGTAAGAGGCCGATCAGATGGATGTAACTATTGTGAGTCAAAGTTATAGCGCCACCAACTGGCAGCAGGAATTGTGTCACTTTCAAAATGCTTTTGACAAAAGTGGGGGGGTTAGTTTTAACTACAGTAAAAAAAAATAGTTTGTATATTGCTCTCATCGAGCCGGACAACTTTCTAATTTACATTTATTAGCTCCGACCATCAGGAAGTCAGATATTTTGGTCTGAATGTGGATTTTTTTGCAAAATCAGCCTCTGAGTTTTTAGTTACTCCTCCTAAAAGGTTTATTTTATTCCCACCAAACTTTTTCAACATGATAAAAATATATTAATGATGCTAAATTGTAAACGGATATTGAATATCTCAAACGGTTTTGCTATGGCGAGGGATTAAATTAATGTCAAAAAGGAAGCAGGAAACATCTCATAACTTCTAAAAATGTAATTATACACCATTTATTTTTATATAAAATTATACAAATATTAGAACTAAACCCATTTTATTCTGTTTTTGCAATTCAAGGAGTATGAAAAAGTTAAAAAAAGGCTATTTAGTGCTATTTAGTTCAACAAAAAAGCAAACATAGGGCTATACTGCCCTCTTGTGTCCAAAAGGATATCAAAATAGTATATAAACCGTTTTACTAGGTAGGCCTATTGTATTTAAATATAAATTTATTAGGTATATGACTGTGAGGATATTTTCCCATCGGTTAATCGACGTGTGACACGAGCGGGTGCTTTTAAATCGCTAATATAAAAGTGAAAGTAAAGACGTCCGCACAGACATTGATAATGGTGCACGTTGGAAAGAATGATACTTTTAAACATAACACTAAACCGCCATTAGGTGTCGCCAGGCGACCATCTTAATGAGCGAGTCATTGATTCATTCATTCAAACGATTCGTTCGAATGACTGAGTCATTCATGATTGAGACAGATGTTTATGGATTGACCATTGAATCTTTGAGTCAACCGATTCGTTCAAAATGCTGAATCATTCAGTAATGAGAAAACAAGTTGCTGTGAGATGCGCGATGGTTCTGCTGTGATCTTTGTTTAACTATTTTTGCTGCTGAAACAGAACAAAAACAGTCAATATTGCATCTAAAATGTAAGTGACTTAATTGTAACTGTTTATTAACCTGTTGTATGAAATCAATGTCACAGTTTCAATCGTGATTGTATTCAGGAAATAGTTGCCTACTCGTCAAGTGAGGTTGCTTAACTCTATCATATGTTATAAAATATATAAAAACTCCATATTTGTAATTTTTATAGTCAGTATGTTGTTAACTGGGTTGCTTTTTTGTGTGCTGCGCTCATTTGTTTACAATTCTCCTGGAGAAGCTGCATGAGCCTCAGCAGTGCAACCTTGTTACCATTGATCAGTAATACATTTATTATTAACTGCTGATTGCAACTTAAAATGAATGCAATGAAATTAGAATAATCTCTCGTTTTAGTGATTCCCAAGTTATTTTTTTGTTATTGACGTTCTAATCAGGATATACTCTGGTCGGGCAAGTAAAATTCTCTTTCAGGTAGGCCTATTGTATTTATATATAAATATATTAGGGATGTGACTGTGATAAAAAATTTCCCACCGGTTAATCGACGTGTGACACCGCTGGGGGCTTTTGAATCGCTAACTTAAAAACGAAAGTAAAATATGTTCGTCCGCACTGACATTGATTATGGTTGGGAGCAGAGCGAGCTTTTTCAATGAATTCCTATGGAAGTAGGAATGAATTCCCGTGCAGCCGTGAGCATTTTATTTCAATTTTAAAGTTAGCACCATAAAGTATATTTTTATGTCTCCACTGTTCAATCACGCCCACGACACACACACACACACACACACACACACACACACACACACACACCAGCATTGCAATCTTGACATCGCAGCCTGTTCATTATAGCCCTAATAAAATATAATTCTAAAATAGTCAACCTAACTTATCAAAATTACACTGCTCTGTTTAAATAGTCAGTAGTACAATTTGTACCATTTTTTTGTGAAGTGACAAGACAGAGAATATTACTTGTCTGATATATATATAATGTATATATCTTTTGTTATATATATACTGTATATATATATATATATATATATATATATATATATATATATATAAATATAGCTGCGAGCAGCGATGGAGGGCCCAAGCCGGCGGCACCGCCACCCCGGTGCCTTTAGGTAACTAAAGGCATCGGGGTTGCGGTGCCACCGGCTTGGGCCCGTAATCGCTGCTCGCAGCTATATTTATTATTATTATTATTATTTTGTCAACCTTTCGGGCACTTTTGGGGCCCTTAACATGCTCGAAAACTCTTGAAACTTTGCACACAGGTCAGAACCCGCGGCCATCAGGGCCGGGCTGAGGCTGGTACCCGGGCGTGGCAGGGGGGCTCGACAGCGCCCTCTGGAACGGGATCCGAACACGTGTCCATAAATCAAACACGCTTGCATGTAATAATATGAAACTCGGTACACATATAGATCTCATCGGGCCGAACAACTTCCGCGCTCTAAGTTATTAGCTCCGCCCAACAGGAAGTCGGCTATTTAGGGTTGTTTGGAAACGCATGCTGTGGAATTTAATGTACTCCTCCTAGAGAATTCATCCAATCTCCTCCAAACCCGGTCAGCATGAAGTCAAGACATTGAGGATGCTAAATTGCGGACGGATTTTTGATATCTCGAACGGTTTGGCCGTGGCAAGGAAACGAATTTATGGCGAAAAAATGAAACAGGAAGTGTGTTATAACTTCTGCATACATTAACTGATCTTGATGAAACTTCAGCAGTGTGTTCGTTGTAAGAGGCCGATCGCACAGATGTGACTATTGTGAGTCAAAGTTATAGCGCCACCAACAGGCAGCAGGAAGTACATCACTATTAAAATGCTTTGAAATCACTGTCTTATTTTTACCAGATTTGCTTCAAACTTTATGTGTACAATGTAGACACACGGCAGATGTAATCCTGTGAAAGGATTATTGATATCTTAGATACTGTTGCCGTGGCAACGCATCAAACTTTAATATTCTTTTTTTATGCTTTTGAGACTCTTAACATACTTGAAATTGCATGAAACTCGACAGACACATCACATTTATTAGCCCGTAGACATGTGCAAAGTTTCAGAAACGGGCGTGGTGAGGGGCTCAGTAGCGCCACCTTTAGTCATAAGTGGGGGGGGTTAGTTTTATCAACAGCAACAAAACTTGGTATGTGTATTGTTCTCATCAAGACGGACAACTTTCTAATTTACATGATCTATCTCCGACCAACAGGGAGAGAGATATTTTGGTTTGAATGTGGATTTTCTGAAGAATTTTCTCTCCCTCTCTCTGTGTCTCTGTGTGTGTGAGGGGAGGGGGGATTTGACTATTGCTTTTATATTGTTAATCAAGGTTTCAGGGGCTTTTGGGGTCCTTAACATGCTCAAAAACTCTTGAAACTTTGCACACAAGTCAGAACCCCCTGCCATCAGGGACGGGCTGAAGCTGGTACCCGGGCGTGGCAGGGGGGCTCAACAGCGCCCCCTTGAAAGGGGTCCCAAAACTTGGTCCATAGATCAAACACGCTTGCATGAATTAATATGAAACTCGGTACACATATAGATCTCATCGGGCCGAACAACTTTCCCCCGGTCAAGTTTTACGCCAGCCCAACAGGAAGTCGGCTATTATGGGTTGTTTGGAAAACGCTTGCTGTGGAATGCGAAGTACTCCTCCTAGAGAATTCATCCAATCCCCACCAAACTCGGTGTGCATGAAGTCAAGACATTGAGGATTCTAAATTGCGGACGGATTTTTGATATCTCGAACGGTTTGGCCGTGGCTAGGAAACGAAATGATGGCGAGAAAAGAGAAACACGAAGTGGTATAACTTCTGCATACATTAACTGATCTTCATGAAACTTCACCAGTGTGTTCGTGGTAAGAGGCCGATCAGATGGATGTAACTATTGTGAGCCAAAGTTATAGCGCCACCAACTGGCAGCAGGAAGTGTGTCACTTTCAACATGCTTTTGAAAAAAGTGGGGGGGTTAGTTTTACCAACAGTTACAGAAATCAGAATATATATTGGTCTCACCGAGCCGGACAACTTTCTAATTTACAGTTATTAGCTCAGAGCAAAAGGAAGTCAGATATTTTGGTTTGAATGTGGATTTTTTGGATATTTCAGACTCTGAGTTTTTAGCTACTCCTAACTGGTTTATTTTTTTCACACCAAACTTTTTCAACACGATGAAAATACATTAAAGATGCTAAATTGTGAACGGATATTAAACATCTCAAACGTTTTGCTATAGTGAGGGACTAAAGTAATGTACAAAAAGGAAACTAAAAGCCTCATCTTCTAAAAATGTAATTAAAAACATTTATTTCTATATAAAAGTATACAAATATCACAACTAAACCCATTTTATTCTTTTTTTTTTTCAATTTAATAATTATTTATAAGTTTAAAAATAGTAATTGTACTATTTAGTCCCATAAAAGTCAAGTCATACATAGGGCTATACTGTCCTCTTGTGTTCAAAATCAGGTAGGCCTATTGTATCTACATAAAAATATACTAGGTTCGTGACGTTGAGAATATTTTACCACCGGTTAATCGACGTGTGACACCGCTGGGGGCTTTTGAATCGCCAACTTAAAAACGAAAGTAAAATATGCTCGTCCGCACTGACATTGATAGTGGTTGAGCGAGCTTTTCAAATGAATTCCTATGGAAGTAGGAATTAACTGAAAAACGTTCACTCTGTTCTGCTCGTTCCTCGCCGTGGATGCGCACCGTTATGAATGCCCGTGCAGCCATGAGCATTTTAATTTAATTTTAAAATGAGCGCCTTTCGGGGGGTGGATTGCTTGAAATTATTTTACAAAAGCACAATGTTGTGTTTTATTGCGACTGTACACAAATATAAGTTAACACTTTGCAGTTTGAATGTCGTCCTGTATAATGACGGAGTATGTTTTTTATGTGTCCACTGTTCAATCGCGCCCACGCCACACACACACGGTTTACTATCTTTGTGGGGACTCTCCATAGACTTAATGGTTTTATACTGTACAAACTGCATATTCTATCTCCTCACACTAACCCTACCCCTAAACCTACCTATCCCAGAAAACTTTCTGCATTTTTACATTTCCAAAAAAACTCATTCTGTATGATTTATAAGCTTGTTTATCCATGGGGACCTCTATTTAGGTCCCCACTGTGACATGAGTCCCCATGAGTCTATGTGCATTCAGGTTGAAGTCCCCACCAGGATAGAAAAACATGAACACACATATACACACACACACACACACACACACACACACACACACACACAAACACACATTCCAGCATTGCAATCTTGACATCGCAGCCTGTTCATTATAGCCTTAATAAAATATAATAATAAAATAGTTAACCTAACATATAAAAATTACACTGCTCTAAATAGTCAGTAGTACAATTCGTACATTCACAGTAAGCACCGCACCACTGTGATGTTTCAAGCACATTTTTGCGCGTGTGAAGAGGATGATTTTTTCCGTCGATATTGGAACACTAGTGAAGAACAAAGCCTATAATAAAGAATAGTTTAGCATCCAAATACATCGCAAATGCTGAAACATTTTGATTCTAATGAGAGGGTTACGTGAGCCCAACAGTGCTTACTTTCGTTTTTATTTTTACATTACATTTAAAAGATTTGTTGTGGAATATTTTGAGTGTATCATAAAATCAGAATAAGGTAATAAGGTTTCTGTCTTTTATATATATATATATATATATATATATATATATATATAAAAATATAGCTGCGAGCAGCGATGAAGGGCCAAAGCCGGTGGCACCGCCACCCCGGTGCCTTTAGGTAACTAAAGGCAACAGGGTCGCGGTGCCACCGGCTTGGGCCCGTAATCGCTGCTCGCAGCTATATTTATTATTATTATTATTATTATTATTATTATTATTATTTTGTCAACCTTTCGGGCACTTTTGGGGCCCTTAACATGCTCGAAAACTCTTGAAATTTTGCACACACGTCAGAACCCGCGGCCATCAGGGCCGGACTGAAGCTGGTACCCGGGCGTGGCAGGGGGGCTCGACAGCGCCCCCTGGAACGGGATCCAAACACGTGTCCATAAATCAAACACGCTTGCATGTAATAATATGAAACTCGGTACACATATAGATCTCATTGGGCCGAACAACTTTCGTGCTCTAAGTTTTACGCCAGCCAAACAGGAAGTTGGCTATTTAGCGTTGTTTGGAAACGCATGCTGTGGAATTTAATGTACTCCTCCTAGGGAATTCATCGATTCGCCTCCAAACTCGGTGTGCATGAAGTCAAGACATTGAGGATGCTAAATTGCGGACGGATTTTTGATATCTCGAACGGTTTGGCCGTGGCGAGGAAACAAATTTATGGCGAAAAAATGAAACAGGAAGTGTGTTATAACTTCTGCATACATTAACTGATCTTGATGAAACTTCAGCAGTGTGTTCGTTGTAAGAGGCCGATCACATGGATGTGACTATTGTGAGTCAAAGTTATAGCGCCACCAACAGGCAGCAGGAAGTACATCACTTTCAAAATGCTTTGAAATCAGTGTCTTATTTTTACCCGATTTGCTTCAAACTTTATGCGTACAATGTAGACACACGGCAGATGTAAACCTGTGAAAGGATTATTGATATCTTAGATACTGTTGCCGTGGCAACGCATCAAACTTTAATATTATTTTTTGATGCTTTTGAGACTCTTAACATACTTGAAATTGCATGAAACTCAACAGACACATCACATTTATTAGCCCGTAGACATGTGCAAAGTTTCAGAAACGGGCGTGGTGGAATGGCTCAGTAGCGCCACCTTTAGTCAAAAATGGGGGCTTAGTTTTTCCTAGAATCACAAAACTTGGTATGTGTATTGTTCTCATCAAGACGGACAACTTTCTAATTTACATGAACCATCTCCGACCAACAGGAAGAGAGATATTTTGGTTTGAATGTGGATTTTCTGAAGAATTTTCTCTCCCTCTCTCTGTGTCTGTGTGTGTGTGAGGGGAGGGGGGGATTTGACTATTGCTTTTATATTGTTAATCAAGGTTTCAGGGGCTTTTGGGGTCCTTAACGTGCTCAAAAACTCTTGAAACTTTGCACACAGGTCAGAACCCACGGCCATCAGGGCCGGGCTGAAGCTGGTACCCGGGCGTGGCTGGGGGGCTCAACAGCGCCCCCTTGAACGGGGTTCTAAAACTTGATCCATATATCAAACACGCTCGCATGAATTAATATGAAACTCGGTACACATATAGATCTCATCGGGCCGAACAACTTTACCCCGGTCAAGTTTTACGCCAGCCCAACAGGAAGTCGGCTATTATGGGTTGTTTGGAAAACGCTTGCTGTGGAATGTGAAATACTCCTCCTAGAAAATTCACCGTGTCCCCTTCAAACTCGGTGTGCATGTAGTCAAGACTTTGAGGATGCTAAATTGCGGACGGATTTTTGATATCTCGAACGGTTTGGCTGTGGCGAGGAATCGAATTTATGGCGAGAAAAGAGAAACACGGAAGTGGAATAACTTCTGCATACATTAACTGATCTTGATGAAACTTCAGCAGTGTGTTCGTGGTAAGAGGCCGATCAGATGGATGTAGCTATTGTGAGTCAAAGTTATAGCGCCACCAACTGGCAGCAGGAAGTGTGTCACTTTCAACATGCTTTTGACAAAAGTGGGGGGGTTAGTTTTAACTACAGTAAAGAAAAAACAGTTTGTATATTGTTCTCATCAAGCCGGACAACTTTCTAATTTACATTCAATAGCTCTGGCCATCAGGAAGTCAGATATTTTGGTCTGAATGTGAATTTTTTTGCAAAATCAGCCTCTGAATTTTTAGCCACTCCTCTTAAACTATTTATTTTATTCGTACCAAACTTTTTCAACATGATGAAACTACATTAAATATGCTAAATTGTGAATGGATAATAAATATCTCAAATGGTTTTGCTATGGCGAGGGATTAAAGTAATGTCCAAAAAGGAAACACTAAAAATCTTCTAAATATGTAATTATATACCATTTATTTCTATATAAAAGAATACAAATATCACAACTAAACCCATTTTATTCTGTTTTTGCAATTCAAGAAGAATGAAAAAGTTAAAACAGGCTATTTAGTGCTATTTGGTTCAACAAAAAAGCAAACATAGGGCTATACTGCCCTCTTGTGTCCAAAAGGACATCAAAATAGTATATAAAACTTTTTACCAGGTAGGCCAATATTGTATTTAAATATACATTTATTAGGTATGTGTCTGAGGATATTTTCCCACCGGTTAATCGACGTGTGACACGAGTGGGTGCTTTTAAATCGCTAATATAATAGTGAAAGAAAAATAATGATAATGTTGCACACACAAATCACACACATGTGGGAAAGAATGATGCTTTTAAACAACACTAAACCGCCATTAGGTGTCGCCAGGCATCCATCTTAATAAGCGAGTCATTGATTCATTCGTTCAAACGATTCGTTCGAATGAGTCGATCATGATTAAGACAGATGTTTATGGATTGATCATTCAATCTTTGAGTCAACCGATTCGTTAAAAATGCTGAATCGTTCAGTTATGAGAAAACACGTGATGGTTCTGCCGTGATCTTTGTTTAACTATTTTCGCTGCTGAAACAGAACAAAAACAGTCAACATTGAATCTAAAATGTAAGTGACTTAATTGTAACTGTTTATTAACCTGTTGTATGAAATCTAGGGGTGGGAGAAAAAATGTATTCTTAGATGCATCGCGATGCGGACGTGGACGATTCTGAATCGATTCACAAATGTCAAAAAATCGATTCTCTAAAAAAATATTTTTCTAATAACGTAATATTGACGGAAGGCAAAAGGCGGAACTCTAAGCGGACGTGCGTGCAGTCTGTGGCGCGCACATAACAGAGAAGTTTCTTCTGCTCACCAAGGCTGCATTTATTTGATTAAAAATACAAACAAAAACAGTAATATTGTAAAATATTATTCCAATTTAAAACGGCTGCTTTCTATTTTAATATATTTTAAACTGTTATTTATTCCTGTGATCAAAGCTGAGTTTTCAGCATCATTACTCCAGTCGTCACTGTCACATGATCCTTCAGAAATTATTCTAATATGATGATTGATACTCAAGAAACATTCATTATTATTTTAAATGTCGAAAACAGTTGTGTACAGTCTTTGATGAATAGAAAGTTCAAAAGAACAGCATTTATCTGAAATCTAAAGCTTTTGTAACGTTAAACACTACCGCTCAAAAGTTTTGGGTTAGTAATAATTACAATTTTATTTTTGGGGGAAATAAATAAAATAAATCAGTACTTTTATTTATGAAGGATGAGTTAAACTGATCAACAGTTACAGTAAAGACATTTATAATGTTAAAAATATATATATTTGAAATATATGCTGTTCTTTTGAACTTAACATTCATCAAAGCATTTTGAAAAAAAAAATCTGTACACAACTGTTTTCAACATTGAAAATAATAATGAATATTTATTGAGCATCAATCATCATATTAGTATGATTTCTGAAGGATCATGTGACACTGAAGACTGGAGTAATGATGCTGAAAACTCAACTTTGATCACAGAAATGAATTACTATGTAAAATATTTAAAAATTGAAAACAGCTGTTTTAAATTGGAATAATATTTCACAATATTACTGTTTTTGTTTGTATTTTTAATCAATAAATGCAGCCTTGGTGAGCAGAAGAGACTTCTCCTAAAAACATTAAAAATCTTACTGACCCCAAACTTTTGAACAATAATATATATATATATATATATATATATATATATATATATATATATATATATATATATATACATATATATGTATGTGTGTGTATGTATGTATGTATGTATGTATATAAATATAGCTGCGAGCAGCGATGGAGGGCCCAAGCCGGCGGTACCGCCACCCCGGTGCCTTTAGGTAACTAAAGGCACCGGGGTTGCGGTGCCACCGGCTTGGGCCCGTAATCGCTGCTCGCAGCTATATTTATTAGGGCCCAAGCCCTGAAAGGGCGAAGGCCCTATTGTTTTCGGTAGGATTATTATTATTATTATTATTATTATTATTATTATTATTATTATTATTATTTTGTCAACCTTTCGGGCACTTTTGGGGCCCTTAACATGCTCGAAAACTCTTGAAATTTTGCACACACGTCAGAACCCGCGGCCATCAGGGCCGGACTGAAGCTGGTACCCGGGCGTGGCAGGGGGGCTCGACAGCGCCCCCTGGAACGGGATCCAAACACGTGTCCATAAATCAAACACGCTTGCATGTAATAATATGAAACTCGGTACACATATAGATCTCATTGGGCCGAACAACTTTCGTGCTCTAAGTTTTACGCCAGCCAAACAGGAAGTTGGCTATTTAGCGTTGTTTGGAAACGCATGCTGTGGATTTTGATGTACTCCTCCTAGGGAATTCATCGATTCGCCTCCAAACTCGGTGTGCATGAAGTCAAGACATTGAGGATGCTAAATTGCGGACGGATTTTTGATATCTCGAACGGTTTGGCCGTGGCGAGGAAACAAATTTATGGCGAAAAAATGAAACAGGAAGTGTGTTATAACTTCTGCATACATTAACTGATCTTGATGAAACTTCAGCAGTGTGTTCGTTGTAAGAGGCCGATCACATGGATGTGACTATTGTGAGTCAAAGTTATAGCGCCACCAACAGGCAGCAGGAAGTACATCACTTTCAAAATGCTTTGAAATCAGTGTCTTATTTTTACCCGATTTGCTTCAAACTTTATGCGTACAATGTAGACACACGGCAGATGTAAACCTGTGAAAGGATTATTGATATCTTAGATACTGTTGCCGTGGCAACGCATCAAACTTTAATATTATTTTTTGATGCTTTTGAGACTCTTAACATACTTGAAATTGCATGAAACTCAACAGACACATCACATTTATTAGCCCGTAGACATGTGCAAAGTTTCAGAAACGGGCGTGGTGGAATGGCTCAGTAGCGCCACCTTTAGTCAAAAATGGGGGCTTAGTTTTTCCTAGAATCACAAAACTTGGTATGTGTATTGTTCTCATCAAGACGGACAACTTTCTAATTTACATGAACCATCTCCGACCAACAGGAAGAGAGATATTTTGGTTTGAATGTGGATTTTCTGAAGAATTTTCTCTCCCTCTCTCTGTGTCTGTGTGTGTGTGAGGGGAGGGGGGGATTTGACTATTGCTTTTATATTGTTAATCAAGGTTTCAGGGGCTTTTGGGGTCCTTAACGTGCTCAAAAACTCTTGAAACTTTGCACACAGGTCAGAACCCACGGCCATCAGGGCCGGGCTGAAGCTGGTACCCGGGCGTGGCTGGGGGGCTCAACAGCGCCCCCTTGAACGGGGTTCTAAAACTTGATCCATATATCAAACACGCTCGCATGAATTAATATGAAACTCGGTACACATATAGATCTCATCGGGCCGAACAACTTTACCCCGGTCAAGTTTTACGCCAGCCCAACAGGAAGTCGGCTATTATGGGTTGTTTGGAAAACGCTTGCTGTGGAATGTGAAATACTCCTCCTAGAAAATTCACCGTGTCCCCTTCAAACTCGGTGTGCATGTAGTCAAGACTTTGAGGATGCTAAATTGCGGACGGATTTTTGATATCTCGAACGGTTTGGCTGTGGCGAGGAATCGAATTTATGGCGAGAAAAGAGAAACACGGAAGTGGAATAACTTCTGCATACATTAACTGATCTTGATGAAACTTCAGCAGTGTGTTCGTGGTAAGAGGCCGATCAGATGGATGTAGCTATTGTGAGTCAAAGTTATAGCGCCACCAACTGGCAGCAGGAAGTGTGTCACTTTCAACATGCTTTTGACAAAAGTGGGGGGGTTAGTTTTAACTACAGTAAAGAAAAAACAGTTTGTATATTGTTCTCATCAAGCCGGACAACTTTCTAATTTACATTCAATAGCTCTGGCCATCAGGAAGTCAGATATTTTGGTCTGAATGTGAATTTTTTTGCAAAATCAGCCTCTGAATTTTTAGCCACTCCTCTTAAACTATTTATTTTATTCGTACCAAACTTTTTCAACATGATGAAACTACATTAAATATGCTAAATTGTGAATGGATAATAAATATCTCAAATGGTTTTGCTATGGCGAGGGATTAAAGTAATGTCCAAAAAGGAAACACTAAAAATCTTCTAAAAATGTAATTATATACCATTTATTTCTATATAAAAGAATACAAATATCACAACTAAACCCATTTTATTCTGTTTTTGCAATTCAAGAAGAATGAAAAAGTTAAAACAGGCTATTTAGTGCTATTTGGTTCAACAAAAAAGCAAACATAGGGCTATACTGCCCTCTTGTGTCCAAAAGGACATCAAAATAGTATATAAAACTTTTTACCAGGTAGGCCAATATTGTATTTAAATATACATTTATTAGGTATGTGTCTGAGGATATTTTCCCACCGGTTAATCGACGTGTGACACGAGTGGGTGCTTTTAAATCGCTAATATAATAGTGAAAGAAAAATAATGATAATGTTGCACACACAAATCACACACATGTGGGAAAGAATGATGCTTTTAAACAACACTAAACCGCCATTAGGTGTCGCCAGGCATCCATCTTAATAAGCGAGTCATTGATTCATTCGTTCAAACGATTCGTTCGAATGAGTCGATCATGATTAAGACAGATGTTTATGGATTGATCATTCAATCTTTGAGTCAACCGATTCGTTAAAAATGCTGAATCGTTCAGTTATGAGAAAACACGTGATGGTTCTGCCGTGATCTTTGTTTAACTATTTTCGCTGCTGAAACAGAACAAAAACAGTCAACATTGAATCTAAAATGTAAGTGACTTAATTGTAACTGTTTATTAACCTGTTGTATGAAATCTAGGGGTGGGAGAAAAAATGTATTCTTAGATGCATCGCGATGCGGACGTGGACGATTCTGAATCGATTCACAAATGTCAAAAAATCGATTCTCTAAAAAAATATTTTTCTAATAACGTAATATTGACGGAAGGCAAAAGGCGGAACTCTAAGCGGACGTGCGTGCAGTCTGTGGCGCGCACATAACAGAGAAGTTTCTTCTGCTCACCAAGGCTGCATTTATTTGATTAAAAATACAAACAAAAACAGTAATATTGTAAAATATTATTCCAATTTAAAACGGCTGCTTTCTATTTTAATATATTTTAAACTGTTATTTATTCCTGTGATCAAAGCTGAGTTTTCAGCATCATTACTCCAGTCGTCACTGTCACATGATCCTTCAGAAATTATTCTAATATGATGATTGATACTCAAGAAACATTCATTATTATTTTAAATGTCAAAAACAGTTGTGTACAGTCTTTGATGAATAGAAAGTTCAAAAGAACAGCATTTATCTGAAATCTAAAGCTTTTGTAACGTTAAACACTACCGCTCAAAAGTTTTGGGTTAGTAATAATTACAATTTTATTTTTGGGGGAAATAAATAAAATAAATCAGTACTTTTATTTATGAAGGATGAGTTAAACTGATCAACAGTTACAGTAAAGACATTTATAATGTTAAAAATATATATATTTGAAATATATGCTGTTCTTTTGAACTTTACATTCATCAAAGCATTTTGAAAAAAAAAAAAATCTGTACACAACTGTTTTCAACATTGAAAATAATAATGAATATTTATTGAGCATCAATCATCATATTAGTATGATTTCTGAAGGATCATGTGACACTGAAGAGTGGAGTAATGATGCTGAAAACTCAACTTTGATCACAGAAATGAATTACTATGTAAAATATTTAAAAATTGAAAACAGCTGTTTTAAATTGGAATAATATTTCACAATATTACTGTTTTTGTTTGTATTTTTAATCAATAAATGCAGCCTTGGTGAGCAGAAGAGACTTCTCCTAAAAACATTAAAAATCTTACTGACCCCAAACTTTTGAACAATAATATATATATATATATATATATATACATATATATGT
This sequence comes from Abramis brama, assembly GCF_963993115.1. Lineage (NCBI taxonomy): Eukaryota > Metazoa > Chordata > Actinopteri > Cypriniformes > Leuciscidae > Abramis > Abramis brama. The sequence continues at coordinate 21,675,693 of NC_139980.1, read as the reverse complement.
ATGTGTGTGTATGTATGTATATATATATATATATATATATATATATATATATATATATATATATATATATAAAAATATAGCTGCGAGCAGCGATGGAGGGCCAAAGCCGGCGGTACCGCCACCCCGGTGCCTTTAGGTAACTAAAGGCACCGGGGTTGCGGTGCCACCGGCTTGGGCCCGTAATCGCTGCTCGCAGCTATATTTATTATTATTATTATTCTTCTCCGCATTAAATTGCATTTTTGAGGGCCTAAACATGCTCGAAAACTCACGAAACTTTGCACACGCGTCAGAACTGGCGAAAATTTACATCTGATATAGGTTTCAGAATTGGACAGGGCAAAATGGCTCGATAGCGCCACCTATAAAAGTTCAACGGAGTGCGCCTCCCGCAACGTTCCACGTATGTGCACGAAATTCGGTACATACATGTAATGACCTAATACCTACCAAAAAGTCTCTTGGAGCGTAGCCCTAAACACAACAGGAAGTCAGCCATTTTGAACTTCCTCTCAGATTTTTGTGCAGTTTTTGCCATTTTCAGGCCTCATACTTTAACGAACTCCTCCTACAGTTTTAATCTGATCATCTTCAAATTTGGTGAGTGTAATCTTAAGGCCTTTGCGACGTTAAATTGCGAAGATCTTGAGTTTTCGTCGAAGGGCGGGTCCTCGGCGGCCTGACAAATTCCGATGTTTCGCCATGAAACAGGAAGTTGCTGTAACTCAGGCATGGAATGTCCAATCTGCCCCAAACTTCACACGTTTGATAAGAGTTCTGTCCTGAACACATGACCATGCTCATATTCAGTTATAGTCATAGCGCCACCTGCTGGCAACAGGAAGTGACATGTTTAACACTGTTATGGACTCCTAATAACATATAAAAAAGTGCCAGCAAGTGCTAAACATGCTAACAACATACTAGAAGCATGCTAAAACATGCTAGCAAACTCTTAGCTAAGTGCTAAAGCATGCTATTATTGCAATTAAATAGGAATTTGCTGTAACTCAGGCATGGAATGTCCAATCTGCCCCAAACTTCACACTTTTGATAAGCGTTCTGTCCTGAACACATCTACATGAGAATATTCAGTTATAGTAATAGCGCCACCTACTGGTAACAGGAAGTGTCATGTTTAACACGTTGATGCCATTCTAGCAACATGTTAAAAATGCCATTGACTTCTAAACATGCTAGAAACATGTTAAAACATGCTAGCAATACTTAGCTAAGTGCTAAAGCATGCTAATTCAATGAAACAGGATGTTGTTGTTACTCAAGAAGGCAATGTCCAATCTGCGCCAAACTTCACACTTTTAATAAACATTCTGTCCTGAACACATGACCATGCTCATATTCAGTTACAGTCATAGTGCCACCTGCTGGCAACAGGAAGTGACATGTTAAACACTGTTGTGGACATATAAAAACATATAAAAAAGTGCCAGCAAGTGCTAAACATGCTAACAACATACTACAAACATGCTAAAACATGCTAGCAAACACTTAGCTAAGTGCTAAAGCATGCTATTGCTGCAATTTAATAGGAATTTGCTGTAACACAGGCATGGAATGTCCAATCTGCCCCAAACTTCACACGTTTGATAAGAGTCATGGCCTGAACACATCTACATGAGAATATTCAGTTATAGTAATAGCGCCACCTGCTGTCAACAGGAAGTGACATGTTTAACAGTGTTGTGGTCTCCTAATAACATATAAAAAAGAGCCAGCAAGTGCTAAACAGGTTATCAACATTCTAGAAACATGCTAGCAAACACTTAGCTAAGTGCTAAAGCATGCTATTACTGCAATTAAATAGGAATTTGCTGTAACTCAGGCACGGAATGTCCAATCTGCCCCAAACTTCACACGTTTGATAAGAATCATGGCCTGAACACATGTCTATGCTCAAATTCAGTTACAGTAATAGCGCCACCTACTGGCAACAGGAAGTGACATGTTTAACACGTTGATGCCGTTCTAGCAACATGTTAAAAATGCCATTGAGTTCTAAACATGCTAGAAACATGTTAAAACATGCTAGCAATACTTAGCTAAGTGCTAAAGCATGCTAATTCAATGAAACAGGACTTTGTTGTTACTCAAGAAGGCAATGTACAATCTACCCCAAACTTCACACGTTTGGTAAGAGTTATCTCTTGAACACATGTCCATGCTCATATTTAGTTATAGTCATAGCGCCACCTGCTGGCAACAGGAAGTGACGTTTAACACTGTTCTTGACTCCTAATAACATATAAAAAAATGCCAGTAGGTGCTAAACATCCTACCAACATACTAGAGACATGCTAAAACATACTAGCAAACACTTAGCTAAGTGCTAAAGAATGATATTACTGCAATTAAATATGAATTTGCTGTAACTCAGGCATGGAATGTCCAATCTGCCCCAAACTTCACACTTTTGATAAGAATCATGGCCTGAACACATCTACATGAGAATGTTCAGTTATAGTAATAGCGCCACCTACTGGCAACAGGAAGTGACATGTTTAACACGTTGATGCCGTTCTAGCAACATGTTAAAAATGCCATTGAGTTCTAAACATGCTAGAAACATGTTAAAACATGCTAACAATGCTTAGCTAAGTGCTAAAGAATGCTAATTCAATGAAACATGACTTTGTTGTTACTCAAGAAGGCAATGTCCAATTTGCACCAAACTTCACACGTTTGATAAGAGTTCTGTCCTGAACACACATCCATGCTCATATTCAGTTATAGTCATAACGCCACCTACTGGCAACAGAAACTGACATGGTTAACACAGTAATGCAGTACTAACCACATAATTATTGTGTACTAAGCATGCTAGAAACAGACTAAACATGCTAGCAACACTTAGCTGAGTCATGAAGCATGCTATTATCACCATTATACAAAACATTTTGTAACTGACTTTGACATACTCTTACTATATATACCTCCTTAAATGTACATTTCCCAACCATGCTCTGTCTTCCTAAAGCCACCGAGTGTTGATGGCACAGGTGCGAGGGCCCTTTCATCGCTGCTTGCAGCTTTAATTATTATTATTATTATTATTATTCTTCTCCGCATTAAATTGCATTTTTGAGGGCCTAAACATGCTCGAAAACTCACGAAACTTTGCACACGCGTCAGAACTGGCGAAAATTTACATCTGATATAGGTTTCAGAATTGGACAGGGCAAAATGGCTCGATAGCGCCACCTATAAAAGTTCAACGGAGTGCGCCTCCCGCAACGTTCCACGTATGTGCACGAAATTCGGTACATACATGTAATGACCTAATACCTACCAAAAAGTCTCTTGGAGCGTAGCCCTAAACACAACAGGAAGTCAGCCATTTTGAACTTCCTCTCAGATTTTTGTGCAGTTTTTGCCATTTTCAGGCCTCATACTTTAACGAACTCCTCCTACAGTTTTAATCTGATCATCTTCAAATTTGGTGAGTGTAATCTTAAGGCCTTTGCGATGTTAAATTGCGAAGATCTTGAGTTTTCGTCGAAGGGCGGGTCCTCGGCGGCCTGACAAATTTCGATGTTTCGCCATGAAACAGGAAGTTGCTGTAACTCAGGCATGGAATGTCCAATCTGCCCCAAACTTCACACGTTTGATAAGAGTTCTGTCCTGAACACATGACCATGCTCATATTCAGTTATAGTCATAGCGCCACCTGCTGGCAACAGGAAGTGACATGTTTAACACTGTTATGGACTCCTAATAACATATAAAAAAGTGCCAGCAAGTGCTAAACATGCTAACAACATACTAGAAGCATGCTAAAACATGCTAGCAAACTCTTAGCTAAGTGCTAAAGCATGCTATTATTGCAATTAAATAGGAATTTGCTGTAACTCAGGCATGGAATGTCCAATCTGCCCCAAACTTCACACTTTTGATAAGCGTTCTGTCCTGAACACATCTACATGAGAATATTCAGTTATAGTAATAGCGCCACCTACTGGTAACAGGAAGTGTCATGTTTAACACGTTGATGCCATTCTAGCAACATGTTAAAAATGCCATTGACTTCTAAACATGCTAGAAACATGTTAAAACATGCTAGCAATACTTAGCTAAGTGCTAAAGCATGCTAATTCAATGAAACAGGATGTTGTTGTTACTCAAGAAGGCAATGTCCAATCTGCGCCAAACTTCACACTTTTAATAAACATTCTGTCCTGAACACATGACCATGCTCATATTCAGTTACAGTCATAGTGCCACCTGCTGGCAACAGGAAGTGACATGTTAAACACTGTTGTGGACATATAAAAACATATAAAAAAGTGCCAGCAAGTGCTAAACATGCTAACAACATACTAGAAACATGCTAAAACATGCTAGCAAACACTTAGCTAAGTGCTAAAGCATGCTATTGCTGCAATTTAATAGGAATTTGCTGTAACACAGGCATGGAATGTTCAATCTGCCCCAAACTTCACACGTTTGATAAGAGTTCTGTCCTGAACACATGACCATGCTCATATTCAGTTATAGTAATAGCGCCACCTGCTGTCAACAGGAAGTGACATGTTTAACAGTGTTGTGGTCTCCTAATAACATATAAAAAAGAGCCAGCAAGTGCTAAACAGGTTATCAACATACTAGAAACATGCTAGCAAACACTTAGCTAAGTGCTAAAGCATGCTATTACTGCAATTAAATAGGAATTTGCTGTAACTCAGGCACGGAATGTCCAATCTGCCCCAAACTTCACACGTTTGATAAGAATCATGGCCTGAACACATGTCTATGCTCAAATTCAGTTACAGTAATAGCGCCACCTACTGGCAACAGGAAGTGACATGTTTAACACGTTGATGCCGTTCTAGCAACATGTTAAAAATGCCATTGAGTTCTAAACATGCTAGAAACATGTTAAAACATGCTAGCAATACTTAGCTAAGTGCTAAAGCATGCTAATTCAATGAAACAGGACTTTGTTGTTACTCAAGAAGGCAATGTACAATCTACCCCAAACTTCACACGTTTGATAAGAGTTATCTCTTGAACACATGTCCATGCTCATATTTAGTTATAGTCATAGCGCCACCTGCTGGCAACAGGAAGTGACGTTTAACACTGTTCTTGACTCCTAATAACATATAAAAAAATGCCAGTAGGTGCTAAACATCCTACCAACATACTAGAGACATGCTAAAACATACTAGCAAACACTTAGCTAAGTGCTAAAGAATGATATTACTGCAATTAAATATGAATTTGCTGTAACTCAGGCATGGAATGTCCAATCTGCCCCAAACTTCACACTTTTGATAAGAATCATGGCCTGAACACATCTACATGAGAATGTTCAGTTATAGTAATAGCGCCACCTACTGGCAACAGGAAGTGACATGTTTAACACGTTGATGCCGTTCTAGCAACATGTTAAAAATGCCATTGAGTTCTAAACATGCTAGAAACATGTTAAAACATGCTAACAATGCTTAGCTAAGTGCTAAAGAATGCTAATTCAATGAAACATGACTTTGTTGTTACTCAAGAAGGCAATGTCCAATTTGCACCAAACTTCACACGTTTGATAAGAGTTCTGTCCTGAACACACATCCATGCTCATATTCAGTTATAGTCATAACGCCACCTACTGGCAACAGAAACTGACATGGTTAACACAGTAATGCAGTACTAACCACATAATTATTGTGTACTAAGCATGCTAGAAACAGACTAAACATGCTAGCAACACTTAGCTGAGTCATGAAGCATGCTATTATCACCATTATACAAAACATTTTGTAACTGACTTTGACATACTCTTACTATATATACCTCCTTAAATGTACATTTCCCAACCATGCTCTGTCTTCCTAAAGCCACCGAGTGTTGATGGCACGGGTGCGAGGGCCCTTTCATCGCTGCTTGCAGCTTTAATTAGGGCCCGAGCACCGATGGTGTGAGGACCCTCTTGGAATTGCTCTGTTTATTATTATTATTATTATTATTATTATTATTATTATTATTCTTCTCCGCATTTAATTGCATTTTTGAGGGCCTAAACATGCTCGAAAACTCACAAAACTTTGCACACGCGTCAGAACTGGCGAAAATTTACATCTGATATAGGTTTCAGAATTGGACGGGGCAAAATGGCCCGATAGCGCCACCTATAAAAGTTCAACGGAGTGCGCCTCCCGCAACGTTCCACGTACGTGCACGAAATTCGGTACATACATGTAATGACCTAATACCTACAAAAAAGTCTCTTGGAGCATAGCCCTAAACCCAACAGGAAGTCAGCCATTTTGAACTTCCTCTCAGATTTTTGTGCAGTTTTTGCCATTTTCAGGCCTCGTACTTTAACGAACTCCTCCTACAGTTTTAATCTGATCATCTTCAAATTTGGTGAGTGTAATCTTAAGGCCTTTGCGACGTTAAATTGCGAAGATCTTGAGTTTTCGTCGAAGGGCGGGTCCTCGGCGGCCTGACAAATTTTGATGTTTCGCCATGAAACAGGAAGTTGCTGTAACTCAGGCATGGAATGTCCAATCTGCCCCAAACTTCACACGTTTGATAAGAGTTCTGTCCTGAACACATGACCATGCTCATATTCAGTTATAGCCATAGCGCCACCTACTGGCAACAGGAAGTGACATGTTTAACACTGTTATGGACTCCTAATAACATATAAAAAAGTGCCAGCAAGTGCTAAACATGCTAACAACATACTAGAAGCATGCTAAAACATGCTAGCAAACTCTTAGCTAAGTGCTAAAGCATGCTATTATTGCAATTAAATAGGAATTTGCTGTAACTCAGGCATGGAATGTCCAATCTGCCCCAAACTTCACACTTTTGATAAGCGTTCTGTCCTGAACACATCTACATGAGAATATTCAGTTATAGTATTAGCGCCACCTACTGGTAACAGGAAGTGTCATGTTTAACACGTTGATGCCATTCTAGCAACATGTTAAAAATGCCATTGACTTCTAAACATGCTAGAAACATGTTAAAACATGCTAGCAATACTTAGCTAAGTGCTAAAGCATGCTAATTCAATGAACAATGTTGTTGTTACTCAAGAAGGCAATGTCCAATCTGCGCCAAACTTCACACTTTTAATAAACGTTCTGTCCTGAACACATGGCCATGCTCATATTCAGTTACAGTCATAGTGCCACCTGCTGGGAACAGGAAGTGACATGTTAAACACTGTTGTGGACATATAAAAACATATAAAAAAAGTGCCAGCAAGTGCTAAACATGCTAACAACATACTAGAAACATGCTAAAACATGCTAGCAAACACTTAGCTAAGTGCTAAAGCATGCTATTGCTGCAATTAAATAGGAATTTGCTGTAACACAGGCATGGAATGTCCAATCTGCCCCAAACTTCACACGTTTGATAAGAGTCATGGCCTGAACACATCTACATGAGAATATTCAGTTATAGTAATAGCGCCACCTGCTGTCAACAGGAAGTGACATGTTTAACAGTGTTGTGGTCTCCTAATAACATATAAAAAAGAGCCAGCAAGTGCTAAGCAGGTTAGCAACATACTAGAAACATGCTAGCAAACACTTAGCTAAGTGCTAAAGCATGCTATTACTGCAATTAAATAGGAATTTGCTGTAACTCAGGCATGGAATGTCCAATCTGCCCCAAACTTCACACGTTTGATAAGAATCATGGCCTGAACACATGTCTATGCTCAAATTCAGTTATAGTAATAGCGCCACCTACTGGCAACAGGAAGTGACATGTTTAACACGTTGATGCCGTTCTAGCAACATGTTAAAAATGCCATTGAGTTCTAAACATGCTAGAAACATGTTAAAACATGCTAGCAATACTTAGCTAACTGCTAAAGCATGCTAATTCAATGAAACAGGACTTTGTTGTTACTCAAGAAGGCAATGTACAATCTACCCCAAACTTCACACGTTTGATAAGAGTTATCTCTTGAACACATGTCCATGCTAATATTTAGTTATAGTCATAGCGCCACCTGCTGGCAACAGGAAGTGACGTTTCACACTGTTCTTGACTCCTAATAACATAAAAAAATGCCAGTAGGTGCTAAACATCCTACCAACATACTAGAGACATGCTAAAACATACTAGCAAACACTTAGCTAAGTGCTAAAGAATGATATTACTGCAATTAAATATGAATTTGCTGTAACTCAGGCATGGAATGTCCAATCTGCCCCAAACTTCACACTTTTGATAAGCGTTCTGTCCTGGACACATGACCATGCTTATATTCAGTTACAGTCATAGCGCCACCTGCTGACAACAGGAAGTGACATGTTTAACACTGTTATGGACTCCTAATAACATATAAAAAAGTGCCAGAAAGTGTTAAACATGCTAACAACATACTAGAAACATGCTAAAACATGCTAGCAAACTCTTAGCTAAGTGCTAAATCATGCTATTATTGCAATTAAATAGGAATTTGCTGTAACTCAGGCATGGAATGTCCAGTCTGCCCCAAACTTCACACTTTTGATAAGAGTCATGGCCTGAACACATCTACATGAGAATGTTCAGTTATAGTAATAGCGCCACCTACTGGCAACAGGAAGTGACATGTTTAACACGTTTATGCCGTTCTAGCAACATGTTAAAAATGCCATTGAGTTCTAAACATGCTAGAAACATGTTAAAACATGCTAACAATGCTTACCTAAGTGCTAAAGAATGCTAATTCAATGAAACATGACTTTGTTGTTGCTCAAGAAGGCAATGTCCAATTTGCACCAAACTTCACACGTTTGATAAGAGTTCTGTCCTGAACACACATCCATGCTCATATTCAGTTATAGTCATAACGCCACCTACTGGCAACAGAAACTGACATGGTTAACACAGTAATGCAGTACTAACCACATAATTATTGTGTACTAAGCATGCTAGAAACAGACTAAACATGCTAGCAACACTTAGCTGAGTCATGAAGCATGCTATTATCACCATTATACAAAACATTTTGTAACTGACTTTGACATACTCTTACTATATATACCTCCTTAAATGTACATTTCCCAACCATGCTCTGTCTTCCTAAAGCCACCGAGTGTTGATGGCACGGGTGCGAGGGCCCTTTCATCGCTGCTTGCAGCTTTAATTATTATTATTATTATTCTTCTCCGCATTTAATCGCATTTTTGAGGGCCTAAACATGCTCGAAAACTCACGAAACTTTGCACACGTGTCAGAACTGGCGAAAATTTACATCTGATATAGGTTTTAGAATTGGGCGGGGCAAAATGGCTCGATAGCGCCACCTATAAAAGTTCAACGGAGTGCGCCTCCCGCTGTGTTCCACGTACGTGCACGAAATTCGGTATATACATGTAATGACCTAATACCTACCAAAAAGTCTCTTGGAGCGTAGCCCTAAACCCAACAGGAAGTCAGCCATTTTGAACTTCCTCTCAGATTTTTGTGCAGTTTTTGCCATTTTCAGGCCTCGTACTTTAACGAACTCCTCCTACAGTTTTAATCTGATCATCTTCAAATTTGGCGAGTGTAATCTTAAGGCCTTTGCGACGTTAAATTGCGAAGATCTTGAGTTTTCGTCGAAGGGCGGGTCCTCGGCGGCCTGACAAATTTCGATGTTTCGCCATGAAACAGGAAGTTGCTGTAACTCAGGCATGGAATGTCCAATCTGCCCCAAACTTCACACGTTTGATAAGCATTCTGTCCTGAACACATGACCATGCTCATATTCAGTTACAGTCATAGCGCCACCTGCTGGCAACAGGAAGTGACATGTTTAACACTGTTGTGGACTCCTAATAACATATAAAAAAGTGCCAGCAAGTGCTAAACATGCTAACAACATACTATAAACATGTTAAAACATGCTAGCAAACACTTAGCTAAGTGCTAAAGCATGCTATTACTGCAATTGAATAGGAATTTGCTGTAACTCAGGCATGGAATGTCCAATCTGCCCCAAACTTCACACGTTTGATAAGAATCATGGCCTGAACACATGTCCATGCTCAAATTCAGTTATAGTAATAGCGCCACCTACTGGCAACAGGAAGTGACATGTTTAACACGTTGATGCTGTTCTAGCAACATGTTAAAAATGCCATTGAGTTCTAAACATGCTAGAAACATGTTAAAACATGCTAGCAATACTTAGCTAAGTGCTAAAGCATGCTAATTCAATGAAACAGGATGTTGTTGTTACTCAAGAAGGCAATGTCCAATCTGCCCCAAACTTCACACGTTTGATAAGAGTCATGGCCTGAACACATCTACATGAGAATATTCAGTTATAGTAATAGCGCCACCTACTGGTAACAGGAAGTGTCATGTTTAACACGTTTCCAATCTGCATCAAACTTCACACTTTTGATAAGCGTTCTGTCCTGAACACATGACCATGCTCATATTCAGTTACATTTATAGCGCCACCTGCTGGCAACAGGAAGTGACATGTTAAACACTGTTGTGGACTCCTGATAACATATATAAAAGTGCCAGCAAGTGCTAAACATGCTAACAACATACTAGAAGCATGCTAAAACATGCTAGCAAACTCTTAGCTAAGTGTTAAAGCATGCTATTATTGCAATTAAATAGGAATTTGCTGTAACTCAGGCATGGAATGTCCAATCTGCCCCAAACTTCACACTTTTGATAAGCGTTCTGTCCTGAACACATCTACATGAGAATATTCAGTTATAGTAATAGTGCCACCTGCTGGCAACAGGAAGTGACATGTTAAACACTGTTGTGGACATATAAAAACATATAAAAAAAGTGCCAGCAAGTGCTAAACATGCTAACAACATACTAGAAACATGCTAAAACATGCTAGCAAACACTTAGCTAAGTGCTAAAGCATGCTATTACTGCAATTAAATAGGAATTTGCTGTAACTCAGGCATGGAATGTCCAATCTGCCCCAAACATCACACGTTTGATAAGAATCATGGCCTGAACACATGTCTATGCTCAAATTCAGTTATAGTAATAGCGCCACCTACTGGCAACAGGAAGTGACATGTTTAACACGCTGATGCCGTTCTAGCAACATGTTAAAAATGCCATTGAGTTCTAAACATGCTAGAAACATGTTAAAACATGCTAGCAATACTTAGCTAAGTGCTAAAGCATGCTAATTCAATGAAACAGGACTTTGTTGTTACTCAAGAAGGCAATGTACAATCTACCCCAAACTTCACACGTTTGATAAGAGTTATCTCTTGAACACATGTCCATGCTCATATTTAGTTATAGTCATAGCACCACCTGCTGGCAACAGGAAGTGACGTTTAACACTGTTCTTGACTCCTAATAACATATAAAAAATGCCAGTAGGTGCTAAACATCCTACCAACATACTAGAGACATGCTAAAACATACTAGCAAACACTTAGCTAAGTGCTAAAGAATGATATTACTGCAATTAAATATGAATTTGCTGTAACTCAGGCATGGAATGTCCAATCTGCCCCAAACTTCAAACTTTTGATAAGCGTTCTGTCCTGAACACATGACCATGCTTATATTCAGTTACAGTCATAGCGCCACCTGCTGGCAACAGGAAGTGACATGTTTAACACTGTTATGGACTCCTAATAACATATAAAAAAAGTGCCAGCAAGTGTTAAACATGCTAACTACATACTAGAAACATGCTAAAACATGCTAGCAAACTCTTAGCTAAGTGCTAAAGCATGCTATTATTGCAATTAAATAGGAATTTGCTGTAACTCAGGCATGGAATGTCCAATCTGCCCCAAACTTCACACTTTTGATAAGAGTCATGGCCTGAACACATCTACATGAGAATGTTCAGTTATAGTAATAGCGCCACCTACTGGCAACAGGAAGTGACATGTTTAACACGTTGATGCCGTTCTAGCAACATGTTAAAAATGCCATTGAGTTCTAAACATGCTAGAAACATGTTAAAACATGCTAACAATGCTTAGCTAAGTGCTAAAGAATGCTAATTCAATGAAACATGACTTTGTTGTTACTCAAGAAGGCAATGTCCAATTTGCACCAAACTTCACACGTTTGATAAGAGTTCTGTCCTGAACACACATCCATGCTCATATTCAGTTATAGTCATAACGCAACCTACTGGCAACAGAAACTGACATGGTTAACACAGTAATGCAGTACTAACCACATACTTATTGTGTACTAAGCATGCTAGAAACAGACTAAACATGCTAGCAACACTTAGCTGAGTCATGAAGCATGCTATTATCACCATTATACAAAACATTTTGTAACTGACTTTGACATACTCTTACTATATATACCTCCTTAAATGTACATTTCCCAACCATGCTCTGTCTTCCTAAAGCCACCGAGTGTTGATGGCACGGGTGCGAGGGCCCTTTCATCGCTGCTTGCAGCTTTAATTAGGGCCCGAGCACCGATGGTGTGAGGACCCTCTTGGAATTGCTCTGTTTATTATTATTATTATTAGGGCCCGAGCACCGATGGTGTGAGGACCCTCTTGGAATTGCTCTGTTTATTATTATTAGGGCCCGAGCACCGATGGTGTGAGGACCCTCTTGGAATTGCTCTGTTTATTATTATTATTATTATTATTCTTCTCCGCATTGAATTGCATTTTTGAGGGCCTAAACATGCGCGAAAACTCACGAAACTTTGCACACGCGTCAGAACTGGCGAAAATTTACATCTGATATAGGTTTCAGAATTGGACGGGGCAAAATGGCTCGATAGCGCCACCTATAAAAGTTCAACGGAGTGCGCCTCCCGCAACGTTCAACGTACGTGCACGAAATTCGGTACATACGTGTAATGACCTAATACCTACAAAAAAGTCTCTTGGAGCATAGCCCTAAACACAACAGGAAGTCAGCCATTTTGAACTTCCTCTCAGATTTTTGTGCAGTTTTTGCCATTTTCAGGCCTCGTACTTTAACGAACTCCTCCTACAGTTTTAATCTGATCATCTTCAAATTTGGTGAGTGTAATCTTAAGGCCTTTGCGACGTTAAATTGCGAAGATCTTGAGTTTTCGTCGAAGGGCGGGTCCTCGGCGGCCTTACAAATTTCGATGTTTCGCCATGAAACAGGAAGTTGCTGTAACTCAGGCATGGAATGTCCAATCTGCCCCAAACTTCACACGTTTGATAAGAGTTCTGTCCTGAACACATGGCCATGCTCATATTCAGTTATAGTCATAGCGCCACCTGCTGGCAACAGGAAGTGACATGTTTAACACTGTTATGGACTCCTAATAACATATAAAAAAGTGCCAGCAAGTGCTAAACATGCTAACAACATACTAGAAGCATGCTAAAACATGCTAGCAAACTCTTAGCTAAGTGCTAAAGCATGCTATTATTGCAATTAAATAGGAATTTGCTGTAACTCAGGCATGGAATGTCCAATCTGCCCCAAACTTCACACTTTTGATAAGCGTTCTGTCCTGAACACATCTACATGATAATATTCAGTTATAGTAATAGCGCCACCTACTGGCAACAGGAAGTGTCATGTTTAACACGTTGATGCCATTCTAGCAACATGTTAAAAATGCCATTGAGGTCTAAACATGCTAGAAACATGTTAAAACATGCTAGCTAATGTTAAAACATGCTAGCAATACTTAGCTAAGTGGTAAAGCATGCTAATTCAATGAAACAGGATGTTGTTGTTACTCAAGAAGGCAATGTCCAATATGCGCCAAACTTCACACTTTTAATAAACGTTCTGTCCTGAACACATGACCATGCTCATATTCAGTTACAGTCATAGTGCCACCTGCTGGCAACAGGAAGTGACATGTTAAACACTGTTGTGGACATATAAAAACATATAAAAAAAGTGCCAGCAAGTGCTAAACATGCTAACAACATACTAGAAACATGCTAAAACATGCTAGCAAACACTTAGCTAAGTGCTAAAGCATGCTATTGCTGCAATTAAATAGGAATTTGCTGTAACACAGGCATGGAATGTCCAATCTGCCCCAAACTTCACACGTTTGATAAGAGTCATGGCCTGAACACATCTACATGAGAATATTCAGTTATAGTAATAGCGCCACCTGCTGTCAACAGGAAGTGACATGTTTAACACTGTTGTGGTCTCCTAATAACATATATAAAAGAGCCAGCAAGTGCTAAACAGGTTAGCAACATACTAGAAACATGCTAGCAAACACTTAGCTAAGTGATAAAGCATGCTATTACTGCAATTAAATAGGAATTTGCTGTAACTCAGGCATGGAACGTCCAATCTGCCCCAAACATCTCATGTTTGATAAGAATCATGGCCTGAACGCATGCCTATGCTCAAATTCAGTTATAGTAATAGCGCCACCTACTGGCAACAGGAAGTGACATGTTTAACACGTTGATGCCGTTCTAGCAACATGTTAAAAATGCCATTGAGTTCTAAACATGCTAGAAACATATTAAAACATGCTAGCAATACTTAGCTAAGTGCTAAAGCATGCTAATTCAATGAAACAGGACTTTGTTGTTACTCAAGAAGGCAATGTACAATCTACCCCAAACGTCACACGTTTGATAAGAGTTATCTCTTGAACACATGTCCATGCTCATATTTAGTTATAGTCATAGCGCCACCTGCTGGCAACAGGAAGTGACGTTTAACACTGTTCTTGACTCCTAATAACATATAAAAAAATGCCAGTAGGTGCTAAACATCCTACCAACATACTAGAGACATGCTAAAACATAATAGCAAACACTTAGCTAAGTGCTAAAGAATGATATTACTGCAATTAAATATGAATTTGCTGTAACTCAGGCATGGAATGTCCAATCTGCCCCAAACTTCACACTTTTGATAAGCGTTCTGTCCTGAACACATGACCATGCTTATATTCAGTTACAGTCATAGCGCCACCTGCTGGCAACAGGAAGTGACATGTTTAACACTGTTGTGGACTCCTAATAACATATAAAAAAGTGCCAGCAAGTGTTAAACATGCTAACAACATACTAGAAACATGCTAAAACATGCTAGCAAACTCTTAGCCAAGTGCTAAAGCATGCTATTATTGCAATTAAATAGGAATTTGCTGTAACTCAGGCATGGAATGTCCAATCTGCCCCAAACTTCACACTTTTGATAAGAGTCATGGCCTGAACACATCTACATGAGAATGTTCAGTTATAGTAATAGCGCCACCAACTGGCAACAGGAAGTGACATGTTTAACACGTTGATGCCGTTCTAGCAACATGTTAAAACATGCTAACAATGCTTAGCTAAGTTCTAAAGAATGCTAATTCAATGAAACATGACTTTGTTGTTACTCAAGAAGGCAATGTCCAATTTGCACCAAACTTCACATGTTTGATAAGAGTTCTGTCCTGAACACACATCCATGCTCATATTCAGTTATAGTCATAACGCCACCTACTGGCAACAGAAACTGACATGGTTAACACAGTAATGCAGTACTAACCACATAATTATTGTGTACTAAGCATGCTAGAAACAGACTGAACATGCTAGCAACACTTAGCTGAGTCATGAAGCATGCTATTATCACCATTATACAAAACATTTTGTAACTGACTTTGACATACTCTTACTATATATACCTCCTTAAATGTACATTTCCCAACCATGCTCTGCCTTCCTAAAGCCACCGAGTGTTGATGGCACGGGTGCGAGGGCCCTTTCATCGCTGCTTGCAGCTTTAATTATTATTATTATTATTAGGGCCCGAGCACCGATGGTGTGAGGACCCTCTTGGAATTGCTCTGTTTATTATTATTATTATTATTATTAGGGCCCGAGCACCGATGGTGTGAGGACCCTCTTGGAATTGCTCTGTTTATTATTATTATTATTATTATTATTCTTCTCCGCATTTAATTGCATTTTTGAAGGCCTAAACATGCTCGAAAACTCACAAAACTTTGCACACGCGTCAGAACTGGCGAAAATTTACATCTGATATAGGTTTCAGAATTGGACGGGGCAAAATGGCTCGATAGCGCCACCTATAAAAGTTCAACGGAGTGCGCCTCCCGCAACGTTCCACGTACGTGCACGAAATTCGGTACATACATGTAATGACCTAATACCTACAAAAAAGTCTCTTGGAGCATAGCCCTAAACACAACAGGAAGTCAGCCATTTTGAACTTCCTCTCAGATTTTTGTGCAGTTTTTGCCATTTTCAGGCCTCGTACTTTAACAAACTCCTCCTACAGTTTTAATCTGATCATCTTCAAATTTGGTGAGTGTAATCTTAAGGCCTTTGCGACGTTAAATTGCGAAGATCTTGAGTTTTCGTCGAAGGGCGGGTCCTCGGCGGCCTGACAAATTTCGATGTTTCGCCATGAAACAGGAAGTTGCTGTAACTCAGGCATGGAATGTCCAATCTGCCCCAAACTTCACACATATGATAAGAGTTCTGTCCTGAACACATGACCATGCTCATATTCAGTTATAGTCATAGCGCCACCTGCTGGCAACAGGAAGTGACATGTTTAACACTGTTATGGACTCCTAATAACATATAAAAAAGTGCCAACAAGTGCTAAACATGCTAACAACATACTAGAAGCATGCTAAAACATGCTAGCAAACTCTTAGCTAAGTGCTAAAGCATGCTATTGCTGCAATTAAATAGGAATTTGCTGTAACACAGGCATGGAATGTCCAATCTGCCCCAAACTTCACACGTTTGATAAGAGTCATGGCCTGAACACATCTACATGAGAATATTCAGTTATAGTAATAGCGCCACCTGCTGTCAACAGGAAGTGACATGTTTAACACTGTTGTGGTCTCCTAATAACATATAAAAAAGAGCCAGCAAGTGCTAAACAGGTTAGCAACATACTAGAAACATGCTAGCAAACACTTAGCTAAGTGCTAAAGCATGCTATTACTGCAATTAAATAGGAATTTGCTGTAACTCAGGCATGGAATGTCCAATCTGCCCCAAACTTCACACGTTTGATAAGAATCATGGCCTGAACACATGTCTATGCTCAAATTCAGTTATAGTAATAGCGCCACCTACTGGCAACAGGAAGTGACATGTTTAACACGTTGATGCCGTTCTAGCAACATGTTAAAAATGCCATTGAGTTCTAAACATGCTAGAAACATATTAAAACATGCTAGCAATACTTAGCTAAGTGCTAAAGCATGCTAATTCAATGAAACAGGACTTTGTTGTTACTCAAGAAGGCAATGTACAATCTACCCCAAACTTCACACTTTTGATAAGAGTTATCTCTTGAACACATGTCCATGCTCATATTTAGTTATAGTCATAGCACCACCTGCTGGCAACAGGAAGTGACATTTAACACTGTTCTTGACTCCTAAAAACATATAAAAAAATGCCAGTAGGTGCTAAACATCCTACCAACATACTAGAGACATGCTAAAACATACTAGCAAACACTTAGCTAAGTGCTAAAGAATGATATTACTGCAATTAAATATGAATTTGCTGTAACTCAGGCATGGAATGTCCAATCTGCCCCAAACTTCACACTTTTGATAAGCGTTCTGTCCTGAACACATGACCATGCTTATATTCAGTTACAGTCATAGCGCCACCTGCTGGCAACAGGAAGTGACATGTTTAACACTGTTGTGGACTCCTAATAACATATAAAAAAGTGCCAGCAAGTGCTAAACATGCTAACAACATACTAGAAACATGCTAAAACATGCTAGCAAACACTTAGCTAAGTGCTAAAGCATGCTATTACTGCAATTAAATAGGAATTTGCTGTAACTCAGGCATGGAATGTCCAATCTGCCCCAAACTTCACACATTTGATAAGAATCATGGCCTGAACACATGTCCATGCTCAAATTCAGTTATAGTAATAGCGCCACCTACTGGCAACAGGAAGTGACATGTTTAACACGTTGATGCTGTTCTAGCAACATGTTAAAAATGCCATTGACTTCTAAACATGCTAGAAACATGTTAAAACATGCTAGCAATACTTAGCTAAGTGCTAAAGCATGCTAATTCAATGAAACAGGATGTTGTTGTTACTCAAGAAGGCAATGTCTAATCTGCGCCAAACTTCACACTTTTGATAAACGTTCTGTCCTAAACACATGACCATGCTCATATTCAGTTACAGTCATAGTGCCGCCTGCTGGCAACAGGAAGTGGCATGTTTAACACTGTTGTGAACTCCTGATAACATATAAAAAAGTGCCAGCAAGTGCTAAACATGCTAACAACATACTAGAAACATGCTAAAATATGCTAGCAAACACTTAGCTAAGTGCTAAAGCATGCTATTACTGCAATTAAATAGGAATTTGCTGTAACTCAGGCATGGAATGTCCAATCTGCCCCAAACTTAATATGTAACATGCAAGAACCATGCTAGCAACACATAGCTAAGTTCTAAAACATGCTAGAAATGCTAAAGGAAGTTGTTGTAACTCAAGTATACAATGTCCAATCTGCCCCAAACTTCACATGTTTGATAAAAGTCCTGCACTGAACACATCTAAATAGCGATATTCAGATATAGACATAGCCCCACCTACTGGCAACAAAAACTGACATGGTTAACACAGTAATGCAGAACTAACCACATAACTATTGTGTACTAAGCATGCTAGAAACATACTAAACATGCTAGCAACTACTATATATACCTCCTTAAATGCACATTGCCCAACCATGCTCTGTCTTCCTAAAGCCACCGAGTGACGATGGCACGGGTGCGAGGGCCCTTTCATCGCTGCTTGCAGCTTTAATTAGGGCCCGAGCACCGATGGTGTGAGGACCCTCTTGGAATTGCTCTGTTTATTATTATTATTATTATTATTATTATTAGGGCCCGAGCACCGATGGTGTGAGGACCCTCTTGGAATTGCTCTGTTTATTATTAGGGCCCGAGCACCGATGGTGTGAGGACCCTCTTGGAATTGCTCTGTTTATTATTATTATTAGGGCCCGAGCACCGATGGTGTGAGGACCCTCTTGGAATTGCTCTGTTTATTATTATTATTATTATTATTATTATTATTATTCTTCTCCGCATTGAATTGCATTTTTCAGGGCCTAAACATGCTCGAAAACTCACGAAACTTTGCACACACGTCAGAACTGGCGAAAATTTACATCTGATATAGGTTTCAGAATTGGACGGGGCAAAATGGCTCGATAGCGCCACCTATAAAAGTTCAACGGAGTGCGCCTCCCGCATCGTTCCACGTACGTGCACGAAATTCGGTACATACATGTAATTACCTAATACCTACAAAAAAGTCTCTTGGAGCGTAGCCCTAAACACAACAGGAAGTCAGCCATTTTGAACTTCCTCTCAGATTTTTGTGCAGTTTTTGCCATTTTCAGGCCTCGTACTTTAACGAACTCCTCCTACAGTTTTAATCTGATCATCTTCAAATTTGGTGAGTGTAATCTTCAGGCCTTTGCGACGTTAAATTGCGAAGATCTTGAGTTTTCGTCGAAGTGCGGGTCCTCGGCGGCCTGACAAATTTCGATGTTTCGCCATGAAACAGGAAGTTGCTGTAACTCAGGCATGGAATGTCCAATCTGCCCCAAACTTCACACTTTTGATAAGAGTTCTGTCCTGAACACATGACCATGCTCATATTCAGTTATAGTCATAGCGCCACCTGCTGGCAACAGGAAGTGACATGTTTAACACTGTTATGGACTCCTAATAACATATAAAAAAGTGCCAGCAAGTGCTAAACATGCTAACAACATACTAGAAACATGCTAAAACATGCTAGCAAACACTTAGCTAAGTGCTAAAGCATGCTATTGCTGCAATTAAATAGGAATTTGCTGTAACACAGGCATGGAATGTCCAATCTGCCCCAAACTTCACACGTTTGATAAGAGTCATGGCCTGAACACATCTACATGAGAATATTCAGTTATAGTAATAGCGCCACCTGCTTTCAACAGGAAGTGACATGTTTAACACTCTTGTGGTCTCCTAATAACATATAAAAAAGAGCCAGCAAGTGCTAAACAGGTTAGCAACATACTAGAAACATGCTAGCAAACACTTAGCTAAGTGCTAAAGCATGCTATTACTGCAATTAAATAGGAATTTGCTGTAACTCAGGCATGGAATGTCCAATCTGCCCCAAACTTCACACATTTGATAAGAATCATGGCCTGAACACATGTCTATGCTCAAATTCAGTTATAGTAATAGCGCCACCTACTGGCAACAGGAAGTGACATGTTTAACACTTTGATGCCGTTCTAGCAACATGTTAAAAATGCCATTGAGTTCTATACATGCTAGAAACATGTTAAAACATGCTAGCAATACTTAGCTAAGTGCTAAAGCATGTTAATTCAATGAAACAGGACTTTGTTGTTACTCAAGAAGGCAATGTACAATCTACCCCAAACTTCACACGTTTGATAAGAGTTATCTCTTGAACACATGTCCATGCTCATATTTAGTTATAGTCATAGCGCCACCTGCTGGCAACAGGAATTGACGTTTAACACTGTTCTTGACTCCTAATAACATATAAAAAAATGCCAGTAGGTGCTAAACATCCTACCAACATACTAGAGACATGCTAAAACATACTAGCAAACACTTAGCTAAGTGTTAAAGAATGATATTACTGCAATTAAATATGAATTTGCTGTAACTCAGGCATGGAATGTCCAATCTGCCCCAAACTTCACACTTTTGATAAGCGTTCTGTCCTGAACACATGACCATGCTTATATTCAGTTACAGTCATAGCGCCACCTGCTGGCAACAGGAAGTGACATGTTTAACACTGTTATGGACTCCTAATAACATATAAAAAAGTGCCAGCAAGTGCTAAACATGCTAACAACATACTACAAACATGCTAAAACATGCTAGCAAACTCTTAGCTAAGTGCTAAAGCATGCTATTATTGCAATTAAATAGGAATTTGCTGTAACTCAGGCATGGAATGTCCAATCTGCCCCAAACTTCACACATTTGATAAGAATCATGGCCTGAACACATGTCTATGCTCAAATTCAGTTATAGTAATAGCGCCACCTACTGGCAACAGGAAGTGACATGTTTAACACTTTGATGCCGTTCTAGCAACATGTTAAAAATGCCATTGAGTTCTAAACATGCTAGAAACATGTTAAAACATGCTAACAATGCTTAGCTAAGTGCTAAAGAATGCTAATTCAATGAAACATGACTTTGTTGTTACTCAAGAAGGCAATGTCCAATTTGCACCAAACTTCACACGTTTGATAAGAGTTCTGTCCTGAACACACATCCATGGTCATATTCAGTTATAGTCATAACGCCACCTACTGGCAACAGAAACTGACATGGTTAACACAGTAATGCAGTACTAACCACATAATTATTGTGTACTAAGCATGCTAGAAACAGACTAAACATGCTAGCAACACTTAGCTGAGTCATGAAGCATGCTATTATCACCATTATACAAAACATTTTGTAACTGACTTTGACATACTCTTACTATATATACCTCCTTAAATGTACATTTCCCAACCATGCTCTGTCTTCCTAAAGCCACCGAGTGTTGATGGCATGGGTGCGAGGGCCCTTTCATCGCTGCTTGCAGCTTTAATTATTATTATTCTTCTCCGCATTGAATCGCATTTTTGAGGGCCTAAACATGCGCGAAAACTCACGAAACTTTGCACACGCGTCAGAACTGGCGAAAATTTACATCTGATATAGGTTTCAGAATTGGACGGGGCAAAATGGCTCGATAGCGCCACCTATAAAAGTTCAACAGAGTGCGCCTCCCGCAACGTTCCACGTACGTGCACAAAATTCGGTACATACGTGTAATGACCTAATACCTACAAAAAAGTCTCCTGGAGCATAGCCCTAAACACAACAGGAAGTCAGCCATTTTGAACTTCCTCTCAGATTTTTGTGCAGTTTTTGCCATTTTCAGGCCTCGTACTTTAACGAACTCCTCCTACAGTTTTAATCTGATCATCTTCAAATTTGGTGAGTGTAATCTTAAGGCCTTTGCGACGTTAAATTGCGAAGATCTTGAGTTTTCGTCGAAGGGCGGGTCCTCGGCGGCCTGACAAATTTCGATGTTTCGCCATGAAACAGGAAGTTGCTGTAACTCAGGCATGGAATGTCCAATCTGCCCCAAACTTCACACGTTTAATAAGAGTTCTGTCCTGAACACATGACCATGCTCATATTCAGTTATAGTCATAGCGCCACCTGCTGGCAACAGGAAGTGACATGTTTAACACTGTTATGGACTCCTAATAACATATAAAAAAGTGCCAGCAAGTGCTAAACATGCTAACAACATACTAGAAGCATGCTAAAACATGCTAGCAAACTCTTAGCTAAGTGCTAAAGCATGCTATTATTACAATTAAATAGGAATTTGCTGTAACTCAGGCATGGAATGTCCAATCTGCCCCAAACTTCACACTTTTGATAAGTGTTCTGTCCTGAACACATCTACATGAGAATATTCAGTTATAGTAATAGCGCCACCTACTGGCAACAGGAAGTGTCATGTTTAACACGTTGATGCCATTCTAGCAACATGTTAAAAATGCCATTGAGGTCTAAACATGCTAGAAACATGTTAAAACATGCTAGCAATACTTAGCTAAGTGCTAAAGCATGCCAATTCAATGAAACAGGATGTTGTTGTTACTCAAGAAGGCAATGTACAATCTGCGCCAAACTTCACACTTTTAATGAACGTTCTGTCCTGAACACATGACCATGCTCATATTCAGTTACAGTCATAGTGCCACCTGCTGGCAACAGGAAGTGACATGTTAAACACTGTTGTGGACATATAAAAACATATAAAAAAAAGTGCCAGCAAGTGCTAAACATGCTAACAACATACTAGAAACATGCTAAAACATGCTAGCAAACACTTAGCTAAGTGCTAAAGCATGCTATTACTGCAATTAAATAGGAATTTGCTGTAACTCAGGCATGGAATGTCCAATCTGCCCCAAACTTCACACGTTTGATAAGAATCATGGCCTGAACACATGTCCATGCTCAAATTCAGTTATAGTTATAGCGCCACCTACTGGCAACAGGAAGTGACATGTTTAACACGTTGATGCCGTTCTAGCAACATGTTAAAAATGCCATTGAGTTCTAAACATGCTAGAAACATGTTAAAACATGCTAGCAATACTTAGCTAAGTGCTAAAGCATGCTAATTCAATGAAACAGGACTTTGTTGCTACTCAAGAAGGCAATGTACAATCTACCCCAAACTTCACACGTTTGATAAGAGTTATCTCTTGAACACATGTCCATGCTCATATTTAGTTATAGTCATAGCGCCACCTGCTGGCAACAGGAAGTGACGTTTAACACTGTTATGGACTCCTAATAACATATAAAAAAGTGCCAGCAAGTGTTAAACATGCTAACAACATACTAGAAACATGCTAAAACATGCTAGCAAACTCTTAGCTAAGTGCTAAAGCATGCTATTATTGCAATTAAATAGGAATTTGCTGTAACTCAGGCATGGAATGTCCAATCTGCCCCAAACTTCACACTTTTGATAAGAGTCATGGCCTGAACACATCTACATGAAAATGTTCAGTTATAGTAATAGCGCCACCTACTGGCAACAGGAAGTGACATGTTTAACACGTTGATGCCGTTCTAGCAACATGTTAAAAATGCCATTGAGTTCTAAACATGCTAGAAACATGTTAAAACATGCTAACAATGCTTAGCTAAGTGCTAAAGAACGCTAATTCAATGAAACATGACTTTGTTGTTACTCAAGAAGGCAATGTCCAATTTGCACCAAACTTCACACGTATGATAAGAGTTCTGTCCTGAACACACATCCATGCTCATATTCAGTTATAGTCATAACGCCACCTACTGGCAACAGAAACTGACATGGTTAACACAGTAATGCAGTACTAACCACATAATTATTGTGTACTAAGCATGCTAGAAACAGACTAAAAATGCTAGCAACACTTAGCTGAATCATGAAGCATGCTATTATCACCATTATACAAAACATTTTGTAACTGACTTTGACATACTCTTACTATATATACCTCCTTAAATGTACATTTCCCAACCATGCTCTGTCTTCCTAAAGCCACCGAGTGTTGATGGCACGGGTGCGAGGGCCCTTTCATCGCTGCTTGCAGCTTTAATTAGGGCCCGAGCACCGATGGTGTGAGGACCCTCTTGGAATTGCTCCGTTTATTATTATTATTATTATTATTATTATTATTCTTCTCCACATTTAATCGCATTTTTGAGGGCCTAAACATGCTCGAAAACTCACGAAACTTTGCACACGTGTCAGAACTGGCGAAAATTTACATCTGATATAGGTTTCAGAATTGGGCGGGGCAAAATGGCTCGATAGCGCCACCTATAAAAGTTCAACGGAGTGCGCCTCCCGCAACGTTCCACGTACGTGTACGAAATTCGGTACATATATGTAATGACCTAATACCTACAAAAAAGTCTCTTGGAGCGTAGCCCTAAACCCAACAGGAAGTCAGCCATTTTGAACTTCCTCTCAGATTTTTGTGCAGTTATTGCCATTTTCAGGCCTCGTACTTTAACGAACTCCTCCTACAGTTTTAATCTGATCATCTTCAAATTTGGTGAGTGTAATCTTAAGGCCTTTGCGACGTTAAATTGCGAAGATCTTGAGTTTTCGTCGAAGGGCGGGTCCTCGGCGGCCTGACAAATTTCGATGTTTCGCCATGAAACAGGAAGTTGCTGTAACTCAGGCATGGAATGTCCAATCTGCCCCAAACTTCACACGTTTGATAAGCATTCTGTCCTGAACACATGACCATGCTCATATTCAGTTACAGTCATAGCGCCACCTGCTGGCAACAGGAAGTGACATGTTTAACACTGTTGTGGACTCCTAATAACATATAAAAAAGTGCCAGCAAGTGCTAAACATGCTAACAACATACTATAAACATGCTAAAACATGCTAGCAAACACTTAGCTAAGTGTTAAAGCATGCTATTACTGCAATTGAATAGGAATTTGCTGTAACTCAGGCATGGAATGTCCAATCTGCCCCAAACTTCACACGTTTGATAAGAGTCATGGCCTGAACACATCTACATGAGAATATTCAGTTATAGTAATAGCGCCACCTACTGGTAACAGGAAGTGTCATGTTTAACACGTTGATGCTGTTCTAGCAACATGTTAAAAATGCCATTGACTTCTAAACATGCTAGAAACATGTTAAAACATGCTAGCAATACTTAGCTAAGTGCTAAAGCATGCTAATTCAATGAAACAGGATGTTGTTGTTACTCAAGAAGGCAATGTCCAATCTGCGCCAAACTTCACACTTTTGATAAGCGTTTTGTCCTGAACACATGACCATGCACATATTCAGTTACAGTCATAGCGCCACCTGCTGGCAACAGGAAGTGACATGTTAAACACTGTTGTGGACTCCTGATAACATATAAAAAAGTGCCAGCAAGTGCTAAACATGCTAACAACATACTAGAAGCTAAAACATGCTAGCAAACACTTAACTAAGTGCTAAAGCATGCTATTACTGCAATTAAATAGGAATTTGCTGTAACTCAGGCACGGAATGTCCAATCTGCCCCAAACTTCACACGTTTGATAAGAGTCATGGCCTGAACACATCTACATGAGAATATTCAGTTATAGTAATAGCGCCACCTACTGGTAACAGGAAGTGTCATGTTTAACACGTTGATGCCGTTCTAGCAACATGTTAAAAATGCCATTGACTTCTAAACATGCTAGAAACATGTTAAAACATGCTAGCAATACTTAGCTAAGTGCTAAAGCATGCTAATTCAATGAAACAGGATGTTGTTGTTACTCAAGAAGGCAATGTCCAATCTGCGCCAAACTTCACATTTTTGATAAGCGTTCTGTCCTGAACACATGACCATGCTCATATTCAGTTACAGTCATAGCGCCACCTGCTGGCAACAGGAAGTGCCATGTTTAACACTGTTGTGAACTCCTGATGACATATAAAAAAGTGCCAGCAAGTGCTAAACATGCTAACAACATACTAGAAACATGCTAAAACATGCTAGCAAACACTTAGCTAAGTGTTAAAGCATGCTATTACTGCAATTAAATAGGAATTTGCTGTAACTCAGGCATGGAATGTCCAATCTGCCCCAAACTTAATATGTAACATGCAAGAACCATGCTAGCAACACATAGCTAAGTTCTAAAACATGCTAGAAATGCTAAAGGAAGTTGTTGTAACTCAAGCATAAAATGTCCAATCTGCCCCAAACTTAACATGTTTGATAAAAGTCCTGCACTGAACACATCTACATAGCGATATTCAGATATAGACATAGCCCCACCTACTGGCAACAAAAACTGACATGGTTAACACAGTAATGCAGAACTAAACACATAACTATTGTGTACTAAGCATGCTAGAAACATACTAAACATGCTAGCAACTATTATACCTCCTTAAATGCACATTGCCCAACCATGCTCTGTCTTCCTAAAGCCACCGAGTGACGATGGCACGGGTGCGAGGGCCCTTTCATCGCTGCTTGCAGCTTTAATTATTAGGGCCCGAGCACCGATGGTGTGAGGACCCTCTTGGAATTGCTCTGTTTATTATTATTATTATTATTATTATTAGGGCCCGAGCACCGATGGTGTGAGGACCCTCTTGGAATTGCTCTGTTTATTATTATTATTATTATTATTATTCTTCTCCGCATTTAATTGCATTTTTGAAGGCCTAAACATGCTCGAAAACTCACAAAACTTTGCACACGCGTCAGAACTGGCGAAAATTTACATCTGATATAGGTTTCAGAATTGGACGGGGCAAAATGGCTCGATAGCGCCACCTATAAAAGTTCAACGGAGTGCGCCTCCCGCAACGTTCCACGTACGTGCACGAAATTCGGTACATACATGTAATGACCTAATACCTACAAAAAAGTCTCTTGGAGCATAGCCCTAAACACAACAGGAAGTCAGCCATTTTGAACTTCCTCTCAGATTTTTGTGCAGTTTTTGCCATTTTCAGGCCTCGTACTTTAACGAACTCCTCCTACAGTTTTAATCTGATCATCTTCAAATTTGGTGAGTGTAATCTTAAGGCCTTTGCGACGTTAAATTGCGAAGATCTTGAGTTTTCGTCGAAGGGCGGGTCCTCGGCGGCCTGACAAATTTCGATGTTTCGCCATGAAACAGGAAGTTGCTGTAACTCAGGCATGGAATGTCCAATCTGCCCCAAACTTCACACATATGATAAGAGTTCTGTCCTGAACACATGACCATGCTCATATTCAGTTATAGTCATAGCGCCACCTGCTGGCAACAGGAAGTGACATGTTTAACACTGTTATGGACTCCTAATAACATATAAAAAAGTGCCAACAAGTGCTAAACATGCTAACAACATACTAGAAGCATGCTAAAACATGCTAGCAAACTCTTAGCTAAGTGCTAAAGCATGCTATTGCTGCAATTAAATAGGAATTTGCTGTAACACAGGCATGGAATGTCCAATCTGCCCCAAACTTCACACGTTTGATAAGAGTCATGGCCTGAACACATCTACATGAGAATATTCAGTTATAGTAATAGCGCCACCTGCTGTCAACAGGAAGTGACATGTTTAACACTGTTGTGGTCTCCTAATAACATATAAAAAAGAGCCAGCAAGTGCTAAACAGGTTAGCAACATACTAGAAACATGCTAGCAAACACTTAGCTAAGTGCTAAAGCATGCTATTACTGCAATTAAATAGGAATTTGCTGTAACTCAGGCATGGAATGTCCAATCTGCCCCAAACTTCACACGTTTGATAAGAATCATGGCCTGAACACATGTCTATGCTCAAATTCAGTTATAGTAATAGCGCCACCTACTGGCAACAGGAAGTGACATGTTTAACACGTTGATGCCGTTCTAGCAACATGTTAAAAATGCCATTGAGTTCTAAACATGCTAGAAACATATTAAAACATGCTAGCAATACTTAGCTAAGTGCTAAAGCATGCTAATTCAATGAAACAGGACTTTGTTGTTACTCAAGAAGGCAATGTACAATCTACCCCAAACTTCACACTTTTGATAAGAGTTATCTCTTGAACACATGTCCATGCTCATATTTAGTTATAGTCATAGCACCACCTGCTGGCAACAGGAAGTGACATTTAACACTGTTCTTGACTCCTAAAAACATATAAAAAAATGCCAGTAGGTGCTAAACATCCTACCAACATACTAGAGACATGCTAAAACATACTAGCAAACACTTAGCTAAGTGCTAAAGAATGATATTACTGCAATTAAATATGAATTTGCTGTAACTCAGGCATGGAATGTCCAATCTGCCCCAAACTTCACACTTTTGATAAGCGTTCTGTCCTGAACACATGACCATGCTTATATTCAGTTACAGTCATAGCGCCACCTGCTGGCAACAGGAAGTGACATGTTTAACACTGTTGTGGACTCCTAATAACATATAAAAAAGTGCCAGCAAGTGCTAAACATGCTAACAACATACTAGAAACATGCTAAAACATGCTAGCAAACACTTAGCTAAGTGCTAAAGCATGCTATTACTGCAATTAAATAGGAATTTGCTGTAACTCAGGCATGGAATGTCCAATCTGCCCCAAACTTCACACATTTGATAAGAATCATGGCCTGAACACATGTCCATGCTCAAATTCAGTTATAGTAATAGCGCCACCTACTGGCAACAGGAAGTGACATGTTTAACACGTTGATGCTGTTCTAGCAACATGTTAAAAATGCCATTGACTTCTAAACATGCTAGAAACATGTTAAAACATGCTAGCAATACTTAGCTAAGTGCTAAAGCATGCTAATTCAATGAAACAGGATGTTGTTGTTACTCAAGAAGGCAATGTCTAATCTGCGCCAAACTTCACACTTTTGATAAACGTTCTGTCCTAAACACATGACCATGCTCATATTCAGTTACAGTCATAGTGCCGCCTGCTGGCAACAGGAAGTGGCATGTTTAACACTGTTGTGAACTCCTGATAACATATAAAAAAGTGCCAGCAAGTGCTAAACATGCTAACAACATACTAGAAACATGCTAAAATATGCTAGCAAACACTTAGCTAAGTGCTAAAGCATGCTATTACTGCAATTAAATAGGAATTTGCTGTAACTCAGGCATGGAATGTCCAATCTGCCCCAAACTTAATATGTAACATGCAAGAACCATGCTAGCAACACATAGCTAAGTTCTAAAACATGCTAGAAATGCTAAAGGAAGTTGTTGTAACTCAAGTATACAATGTCCAATCTGCCCCAAACTTCACATGTTTGATAAAAGTCCTGCACTGAACACATCTAAATAGCGATATTCAGATATAGACATAGCCCCACCTACTGGCAACAAAAACTGACATGGTTAACACAGTAATGCAGAACTAACCACATAACTATTGTGTACTAAGCATGCTAGAAACATACTAAACATGCTAGCAACTACTATATATACCTCCTTAAATGCACATTGCCCAACCATGCTCTGTCTTCCTAAAGCCACCGAGTGACGATGGCACGGGTGCGAGGGCCCTTTCATCGCTGCTTGCAGCTTTAATTAGGGCCCGAGCACCGATGTTGTGAGGACCCTCTTGGAATTGCTCTGTTTATTATTATTATTATTATTATTATTATTCTTCTCCGCATTTAATTGCATTTTTGAGGGCCTAAACATGTTTGAAAACTCACAAAACTTTGCACACGCGTCAGAACTGGCGAAAATTTACATCTGATATAGGTTTCAGAATTGGACGGGGCAAAATGGCTCGATAGCGCCACCTATAAAAGTTCAACGGAGTGCGCCTCCCGCAACGTTCCACGTACGTGCATGAAATTCGGTACATACATGTAATGACCTAATACCTACAAAAAAGTCTCTTGGAGCATAGCCCTAAACACAACAGGAAGTCAGCCATTTTGAACTTCCTCTCAGATTTTTGTGCAGTTTTTGCCATTTTCAGGCCTCGTACTTTAACGAACTCCTCCTACAGTTTTAATCTGATCATCTTCAAATTTGGTGAGTGTAATCTTAAGGCCTTTGCGACGTTAAATTGCGAAGATCTTGAGTTTTCGTCGAAGGGCGGGTCCTCGGCGGCCTGACAAATTTCGATGTTTCGCCATGAAACAGGAAGTTGCTGTAACTCAGGCATGGAATGTCCAATCTGCCCCAAACTTCACACGTTTGATAAGAGTTCTGTCCTGAACACATGACCATGCTCATATTCAGTTATAGTCATAGCGCCACCTGCTGGCAACAGGAAGTGACATGTTTAACACTGTTATGGACTCCTAATAACATATAAAAAAGTGCCAGCAAGTGCTAAACATGCTAACAACATACTAGAAGCATGCTAAAACATGCTAGCAAACTCTTAGCTAAGTGCTAAAGCATGCTATTATTGCAATTAAATAGGAATTTGCTGTAACTCAGGCATGGAATGTCCAATCTGCCCCAAACTTCACACTTTTGATAAGCGTTCTGTCCTGAACACATCTACATGAGAATATTCAGTTATAGTAATAGCGCCACCTACTGGTAACAGGAAGTGTCATGTTTAACACGTTGATGCCATTCTAGCAACATGTTAAAAATGCCATTGACTTCTAAACATGCTAGAAACATGTTAAAACATGCTAGCAATACTTAGCTAAGTGCTAAAGCATGCTAATTCAATGAAACAGGATGTTGTTGTTACTCAAGAAGGCAATGTCCAATCTGCGCCAAACTTCACACTTTTAATAAACATTCTGTCCTGAACACATGACCATGCTCATATTCAGTTACAGTCATAGTGCCACCTGCTGGCAACAGGAAGTGACATGTTAAACACTGTTGTGGACATATAAAAACATATAAAAAAGTGCCAGCAAGTGCTAAACATGCTAACAACATACTAGAAACATGCTAAAACATGCTAGCAAACACTTAGCTAAGTGCTAAAGCATGCTATTGCTGCAATTTAATAGGAATTTGCTGTAACACAGGCATGGAATGTCCAATCTGCCCCAAACTTCACACGTTTGATAAGAGTCATGGCCTGAACACATCTACATGAGAATATTCAGTTATAGTAATAGCGCCACCTGCTGTCAACAGGAAGTGACATGTTTAACAGTGTTGTGGTCTCCTAATAACATATAAAAAAGAGCCAGCAAGTGCTAAACAGGTTATCAACATACTAGAAACATGCTAGCAAACACTTAACTAAGTGCTAAAGCATGCTATTACTGCAATTAAATAGGAATTTGCTGTAACTCAGGCACGGAATGTCCAATCTGCCCCAAACTTCACACGTTTGATAAGAATCATGGCCTGAACACATGTCTATGCTCAAATTCAGTTACAGTAATAGCGCCACCTACTGGCAACAGGAAGTGACATGTTTAACACGTTGATGCCGTTCTAGCAACATGTTAAAAATGCCATTGAGTTCTAAACATGCTAGAAACATGTTAAAACATGCTAGCAATACTTAGCTAAGTGCTAAAGCATGCTAATTCAATGAAACAGGACTTTGTTGTTACTCAAGAAGGCAATGTACAATCTATCCCAAACTTCACACGTTTGATAAGAGTTATCTCTTGAACAC
Source organism: Abramis brama (assembly GCF_963993115.1). Taxonomy (NCBI): domain Eukaryota; kingdom Metazoa; phylum Chordata; class Actinopteri; order Cypriniformes; family Leuciscidae; genus Abramis; species Abramis brama. Next base: position 21,644,059 of record NC_139980.1, on the reverse strand, counting down.
ATGTCCATGCTCATATTTAGTTATAGTCATAGCGCCACCTGCTGGCAACAGGAAGTGACGTTTAACACTGTTCTTGACTCCTAATAACATATAAAAAAATGCCAGTAGGTGCTAAACATCCTACCAACATACTAGAGACATGCTAAAACATACTAGCAAACACTTAGCTAATTGCTAAAGAATGATATTACTGCAATTAAATATGAATTTGCTGTAACTCAGGCATGGAATGTCCAATCTGCCCCAAACTTCACACTTTTGATAAGAATCATGGCCTGAACACATCTACATGAGAATGTTCAGTTATAGTAATAGCGCCACCTACTGGCAACAGGAAGTGACATGTTTAACACGTTGATGCCGTTCTAGCAACATGTTAAAAATGCCATTGAGTTCTAAACATGCTAGAAACATGTTAAAACATGCTAACAATGCTTAGCTAAGTGTTAAAGAATGCTAATTCAATGAAACATGACTTTGTTGTTACTCAAGAAGGCAATGTCCAATTTGCACCAAACTTCACACGTTTGATAAGAGTTCTGTCCTGAACACACATCCATGCTCATATTCAGTTATAGTCATAACGCCACCTACTGGCAACAGAAACTGACATGGTTAACACAGTAATGCAGTACTAACCACATAATTATTGTGTACTAAGCATGCTAGAAACAGACTAAACATGCTAGCAACACTTAGCTGAGTCATGAAGCATGCTATTATCACCATTATACAAAACATTTTGTAACTGACTTTGACATACTCTTACTATATATACCTCCTTAAATGTACATTTCCCAACCATGCTCTGTCTTCCTAAAGCCACCGAGTGTTGATGGCACGGGTGCGAGGGCCCTTTCATCGCTGCTTGCAGCTTTAATTATTATTATTATTCTTCTCCGCATTAAATTGCATTTTTGAGGGCCTAAACATGCTCGAAAACTCACGAAACTTTGCACACGCGTCAGAACTGGCGAAAATTTACATCTGATATAGGTTTCAGAATTGGACAGGGCAAAATGGCTCGATAGCGCCACCTATAAAAGTTCAACGGAGTGCGCCTCCCGCAACGTTCCACGTATGTGCACGAAATTCGGTACATACATGTAATGACCTAATACCTACCAAAAAGTCTCTTGGAGCGTAGCCCTAAACACAACAGGAAGTCAGCCATTTTGAACTTCCTCTCAGATTTTTGTGCAGTTTTTGCCATTTTCAGGCCTCATACTTTAACGAACTCCTCCTACAGTTTTAATCTGATCATCTTCAAATTTGGTGAGTGTAATCTTAAGGCCTTTGCGACGTTAAATTGCGAAGATCTTGAGTTTTCGTCGAAGGGCGGGTCCTCGGCGGCCTGACAAATTTCGATGTTTCGCCATGAAACAGGAAGTTGCTGTAACTCAGGCATGGAATGTCCAATCTGCCCCAAACTTCACACGTTTGATAAGAGTTCTGTCCTGAACACATGACCATGCTCATATTCAGTTATAGTCATAGCGCCACCTGCTGGCAACAGGAAGTGACATGTTTAACACTGTTATGGACTCCTAATAACATATAAAAAAGTGCCAGCAAGTGCTAAACATGCTAACAACATACTAGAAGCATGCTAAAACATGCTAGCAAACTCTTAGCTAAGTGCTAAAGCATGCTATTATTGCAATTAAATAGGAATTTGCTGTAACTCAGGCATGGAATGTCCAATCTGCCCCAAACTTCACACTTTTGATAAGCGTTCTGTCCTGAACACATCTACATGAGAATATTCAGTTATAGTAATAGCGCCACCTACTGGTAACAGGAAGTGTCATGTTTAACACGTTGATGCCATTCTAGCAACATGTTAAAAATGCCATTGACTTCTAAACATGCTAGAAACATGTTAAAACATGCTAGCAATACTTAGCTAAGTGCTAAAGCATGCTAATTCAATGAAACAGGATGTTGTTGTTACTCAAGAAGGCAATGTCCAATCTGCGCCAAACTTCACACTTTTAATAAACATTCTGTCCTGAACACATGACCATGCTCATATTCAGTTACAGTCATAGTGCCACCTGCTGGCAACAGGAAGTGACATGTTAAACACTGTTGTGGACATATAAAAACATATAAAAAAGTGCCAGCAAGTGCTAAACATGCTAACAACATACTAGAAACATGCTAAAACATGCTAGCAAACACTTAGCTAAGTGCTAAAGCATGCTATTGCTGCAATTTAATAGGAATTTGCTGTAACACAGGCATGGAATGTCCAATCTGCCCCAAACTTCACACGTTTGATAAGAGTCATGGCCTGAACACATCTACATGAGAATATTCAGTTATAGTAATAGCGCCACCTGCTGTCAACAGGAAGTGACATGTTTAACAGTGTTGTGGTCTCCTAATAACATATAAAAAAGAGCCAGCAAGTGCTAAACAGGTTATCAACATACTAGAAACATGCTAGCAAACACTTAACTAAGTGCTAAAGCATGCTATTACTGCAATTAAATAGGAATTTGCTGTAACTCAGGCACGGAATGTCCAATCTGCCCCAAACTTCACACGTTTGATAAGAATCATGGCCTGAACACATGTCTATGCTCAAATTCAGTTACAGTAATAGCGCCACCTACTGGCAACAGGAAGTGACATGTTTAACACGTTGATGCCGTTCTAGCAACATGTTAAAAATGCCATTGAGTTCTAAACATGCTAGAAACATGTTAAAACATGCTAGCAATACTTAGCTAAGTGCTAAAGCATGCTAATTCAATGAAACAGGACTTTGTTGTTACTCAAGAAGGCAATGTACAATCTATCCCAAACTTCACACGTTTGATAAGAGTTATCTCTTGAACACATGTCCATGCTCATATTTAGTTATAGTCATAGCGCCACCTGCTGGCAACAGGAAGTGACGTTTAACACTGTTCTTGACTCCTAATAACATATAAAAAAATGCCAGTAGGTGCTAAACATCCTACCAACATACTAGAGACATGCTAAAACATACTAGCAAACACTTAGCTAATTGCTAAAGAATGATATTACTGCAATTAAATATGAATTTGCTGTAACTCAGGCATGGAATGTCCAATCTGCCCCAAACTTCACACTTTTGATAAGAATCATGGCCTGAACACATCTACATGAGAATGTTCAGTTATAGTAATAGCGCCACCTACTGGCAACAGGAAGTGACATGTTTAACACGTTGATGCCGTTCTAGCAACATGTTAAAAATGCCATTGAGTTCTAAACATGCTAGAAACATGTTAAAACATGCTAACAATGCTTAGCTAAGTGCTAAAGAATGCTAATTCAATGAAACATGACTTTGTTGTTACTCAAGAAGGCAATGTCCAATTTGCACCAAACTTCACACGTTTGATAAGAGTTCTGTCCTGAACACACATCCATGCTCATATTCAGTTATAGTCATAACGCCACCTACTGGCAACAGAAACTGACATGGTTAACACAGTAATGCAGTACTAACCACATAATTATTGTGTACTAAGCATGCTAGAAACAGACTAAACATGCTAGCAACACTTAGCTGAGTCATGAAGCATGCTATTATCACCATTATACAAAACATTTTGTAACTGACTTTGACATACTCTTACTATATATACCTCCTTAAATGTACATTTCCCAACCATGCTCTGTCTTCCTAAAGCCACCGAGTGTTGATGGCACGGGTGCGAGGGCCCTTTCATCGCTGCTTGCAGCTTTAATTATTATTATTATTCTTCTCCGCATTAAATTGCATTTTTGAGGGCCTAAACATGCTCGAAAACTCACGAAACTTTGCACACGCGTCAGAACTGGCGAAAATTTACATCTGATATAGGTTTCAGAATTGGACAGGGCAAAATGGCTCGATAGCGCCACCTATAAAAGTTCAACGGAGTGCGCCTCCCGCAACGTTCCACGTATGTGCACGAAATTCGGTACATACATGTAATGACCTAATACCTACCAAAAAGTCTCTTGGAGCGTAGCCCTAAACACAACAGGAAGTCAGCCATTTTGAACTTCCTCTCAGATTTTTGTGCAGTTTTTGCCATTTTCAGGCCTCATACTTTAACGAACTCCTCCTACAGTTTTAATCTGATCATCTTCAAATTTGGTGAGTGTAATCTTAAGGCCTTTGCGACGTTAAATTGCGAAGATCTTGAGTTTTCGTCGAAGGGCGGGTCCTCGGCGGCCTGACAAATTTCGATGTTTCGCCATGAAACAGGAAGTTGCTGTAACTCAGGCATGGAATGTCCAATCTGCCCCAAACTTCACACGTTTGATAAGAGTTCTGTCCTGAACACATGACCATGCTCATATTCAGTTATAGTCATAGCGCCACCTGCTGGCAACAGGAAGTGACATGTTTAACACTGTTATGGACTCCTAATAACATATAAAAAAGTGCCAGCAAGTGCTAAACATGCTAACAACATACTAGAAGCATGCTAAAACATGCTAGCAAACTCTTAGCTAAGTGCTAAAGCATGCTATTATTGCAATTAAATAGGAATTTGCTGTAACTCAGGCATGGAATGTCCAATCTGCCCCAAACTTCACACTTTTGATAAGCGTTCTGTCCTGAACACATCTACATAAGAATATTCAGTTATAGTAATAGCGCCACCTACTGGTAACAGGAAGTGTCATGTTTAACACGTTGATGCCATTCTAGCAACATGTTAAAAATGCCATTGACTTCTAAACATGCTAGAAACATGTTAAAACATGCTAGCAATACTTAGCTAAGTGCTAAAGCATGCTAATTCAATGAAACAGGATGTTGTTGTTACTCAAGAAGGCAATGTCCAATCTGCGCCAAACTTCACACTTTTAATAAACATTCTGTCCTGAACACATGACCATGCTCATATTCAGTTACAGTCATAGTGCCACCTGCTGGCAACAGGAAGTGACATGTTAAACACTGTTGTGGACATATAAAAACATATAAAAAAGTGCCAGCAAGTGCTAAACATGCTAACAACATACTAGAAACATGCTAAAACATGCTAGCAAACACTTAGCTAAGTGCTAAAGCATGCTATTGCTGCAATTTAATAGGAATTTGCTGTAACACAGGCATGGAATGTCCAATCTGCCCCAAACTTCACACGTTTGATAAGAGTCATGGCCTGAACACATCTACATGAGAATATTCAGTTATAGTAATAGCGCCACCTGCTGTCAACAGGAAGTGACATGTTTAACAGTGTTGTGGTCTCCTAATAACATATAAAAAAGAGCCAGCAAGTGCTAAACAGGTTATCAACATACTAGAAACATGCTAGCAAACACTTAGCTAAGTGCTAAAGCATGCTATTACTGCAATTAAATAGGAATTTGCTGTAACTCAGGCACGGAATGTCCAATCTGCCCCAAACTTCACACGTTTGATAAGAATCATGGCCTGAACACATGTCTATGCTCAAATTCAGTTACAGTAATAGCGCCACCTACTGGCAACAGGAAGTGACATGTTTAACACGTTGATGCCGTTCTAGCAACATGTTAAAAATGCCATTGAGTTCTAAACATGCTAGAAACATGTTAAAACATGCTAGCAATACTTAGCTAAGTGCTAAAGCATGCTAATTCAATGAAACAGGACTTTGTTGTTACTCAAGAAGGCAATGTACAATCTACCCCAAACTTCACACGTTTGATAAGAGTTATCTCTTGAACACATGTCCATGCTCATATTTAGTTATAGTCATAGCGCCACCTGCTGGCAACAGGAAGTGACGTTTAACACTGTTCTTGACTCCTAATAACATATAAAAAAATGCCAGTAGGTGCTAAACATCCTACCAACATACTAGAGACATGCTAAAACATACTAGCAAACACTTAGCTAAGTGCTAAAGAATGATATTACTGCAATTAAATATGAATTTGCTGTAACTCAGGCATGGAATGTCCAATCTGCCCCAAACTTCACACTTTTGATAAGAATCATGGCCTGAACACATCTACATGAGAATGTTCAGTTATAGTAATAGCGCCACCTACTGGCAACAGGAAGTGACATGTTTAACACGTTGATGCCGTTCTAGCAACATGTTAAAAATGCCATTGAGTTCTAAACATGCTAGAAACATGTTAAAACATGCTAACAATGCTTAGCTAAGTGCTAAAGAATGCTAATTCAATGAAACATGACTTTGTTGTTACTCAAGAAGGCAATGTCCAATTTGCACCAAACTTCACACGTTTGATAAGAGTTCTGTCCTGAACACACATCCATGCTCATATTCAGTTATAGTCATAACGCCACCTACTGGCAACAGAAACTGACATGGTTAACACAGTAATGCAGTACTAACCACATAATTATTGTGTACTAAGCATGCTAGAAACAGACTAAACATGCTAGCAACACTTAGCTGAGTCATGAAGCATGCTATTATCACCATTATACAAAACATTTTGTAACTGACTTTGACATACTCTTACTATATATACCTCCTTAAATGTACATTTCCCAACCATGCTCTGTCTTCCTAAAGCCACCGAGTGTTGATGGCACGGGTGCGAGGGCCCTTTCATCGCTGCTTGCAGCTTTAATTATTATTATTATTCTTCTCCGCATTTAATTGCATTTTTGAGGGCCTAAACATGCTCGAAAACTCACAAAACTTTGCACACGTGTCAGAACTGGCGAAAATTTACATCTGATATAGGTTTCAGAATTGGACAGGGCAAAATGGCTCGATAGCGCCACCTATAAAAGTTCAACGGAGTGCGCCTCCCGCAACGTTCCACGTACGTGCACGAAATTCGGTACATACATGTAATGACCTAATACCTACAAAAAAGTCTCTTGGATCATAGCCCTAAACACAACAGGAAGTCAGCCATTTTCAACTTCCTCTCAGATTTTTGTGCAGTTTTTGCCATTTTCAGGCCTCGTACTTTAACGAACTCCTCCTACAGTTTTAATCTGATCATCTTCAAATTTGGTGAGTGTAATCTTAAGGCCTTTGCGACGTTAAATTGCGAAGATCTTGAGTTTTCGTCGAAGGGCGGGTCCTCGGCGGCCTGACAAATTTCGATGTTTCGCCATGAAACAGGAAGTTGCTGTAACTCAGGCATGGAATGTCCAATCTGCCCCAAACTTCACACGTTTGATAAGAGTTCTGTCCTGAACACATGACCATGCTCATATTCAGTTATAGTCATAGCGCCACCTGCTGGCAACAGGAAGTGACATGTTTAACACTGTTATGGACTCCTAATAACATATAAAAAAGTGCCAGCAAGTGCTAAACATGCTAACAACATACTAGAAGCATGCTAAAACATGCTAGCAAACTCTTAGCTAAGTGCTAAAGCATGCTATTATTGCAATTAAATAGGAATTTGCTGTAACTCAGGCATGGAATGTCCAATCTGCCCCAAACTTCACACTTTTGATAAGCGTTCTGTCCTGAACACATCTACATGAGAATATTCAGTTATAGTAATAGCGCCACCTACTGGTAACAGGAAGTGTCATGTTTAACACGTTGATGCCATTCTAGCAACATGTTAAAAATGCCATTGACTTCTACACATGCTAGAAACATGTTAAAACATGCTAGCAATACTTAGCTAAGTGCTAAAGCATGCTAATTCAATGAAACAGGATGTTGTTGTTACTCAAGAAGGCAATGTCCAATCTGCGCCAAACTTCACACTTTTAATAAACATTCTGTCCTGAACACATGACCATGCTCATATTCAGTTACAGTCATAGTGCCACCTGCTGGCAACAGGAAGTGACATGTTAAACACTGTTGTGGACATATAAAAACATATAAAAAAGTGCCAGCAAGTGCTAAACATGCTAACAACATACTAGAAACATGCTAAAACATGCTAGCAAACACTTAGCTAAGTGCTAAAGCATGCTATTGCTGCAATTTAATAGGAATTTGCTGTAACACAGGCATGGAATGTCCAATCTGCCCCAAACTTCACACGTTTGATAAGAGTCATGGCCTGAACACATCTACATGAGAATATTCAGTTATAGTAATAGCGCCACCTGCTGTCAACAGGAAGTGACATGTTTAACAGTGTTGTGGTCTCCTAATAACATATAAAAAAGAGCCAGCAAGTGCTAAACAGGTTATCAACATACTAGAAACATGCTAGCAAACACTTAGCTAAGTGCTAAAGCATGCTATTACTGCAATTAAATAGGAATTTGCTGTAACTCAGGCACGGAATGTCCAATCTGCCCCAAACTTCACACGTTTGATAAGAATCATGGCCTGAACACATGTCTATGCTCAAATTCAGTTACAGTAATAGCGCCACCTACTGGCAACAGGAAGTGACATGTTTAACACGTTGATGCCGTTCTAGCAACATGTTAAAAATGCCATTGAGTTCTAAACATGCTAGAAACATGTTAAAACATGCTAGCAATACTTAGCTAAGTGCTAAAGCATGCTAATTCAATGAAACAGGACTTTGTTGTTACTCAAGAAGGCAATGTACAATCTACCCCAAACTTCACACGTTTGATAAGAGTTATCTCTTGAACACATGTCCATGCTCATATTTAGTTATAGTCATAGCGCCACCTGCTGGCAACAGGAAGTGACGTTTAACACTGTTCTTGACTCCTAATAACATATAAAAAAATGCCAGTAGGTGCTAAACATCCTACCAACATACTAGAGACATGCTAAAACATACTAGCAAACACTTAGCTAAGTGCTAAAGAATGATATTACTGCAATTAAATATGAATTTGCTGTAACTCAGGCATGGAATGTCCAATCTGCCCCAAACTTCACACTTTTGATAAGAATCATGGCCTGAACACATCTACATGAGAATGTTCAGTTATAGTAATAGCGCCACCTACTGGCAACAGGAAGTGACATGTTTAACACGTTGATGCCGTTCTAGCAACATGTTAAAAATGCCATTGAGTTCTAAACATGCTAGAAACATGTTAAAACATGCTAACAATGCTTAGCTAAGTGCTAAAGAATGCTAATTCAATGAAACATGACTTTGTTGTTACTCAAGAAGGCAATGTCCAATTTGCACCAAACTTCACACGTTTGATAAGAGTTCTGTCCTGAACACACATCCATGCTCATATTCAGTTATAGTCATAACGCCACCTACTGGCAACAGAAACTGACATGGTTAACACAGTAATGCAGTACTAACCACATAATTATTGTGTACTAAGCATGCTAGAAACAGACTAAACATGCTAGCAACACTTAGCTGAGTCATGAAGCATGCTATTATCACCATTATACAAAACATTTTGTAACTGACTTTGACATACTCTTACTATATATACCTCCTTAAATGTACATTTCCCAACCATGCTCTGTCTTCCTAAAGCCACCGAGTGTTGATGGCACGGGTGCGAGGGCCCTTTCATCGCTGCTTGCAGCTTTAATTATTATTATTATTCTTCTCCGCATTTAATTGCATTTTTGAGGGCCTAAACATGCTCTAAAACTCACAAAACTTTGCACACGCGTCAGAACTGGCGAAAATTTACATCTGATACAGGTTTCAGAATTGGACGGGGCAAAATGGCTCGATAGCGCCACCTATAAAAGTTCAACGGAGTGCGCCTCCCGCAACGTTCCACGTACGTGCACGAAATTCGGTACATACATGTAATGACCTAATACCTACAAAAAAGTCTCTTGGAGCATAGCCCTAAACACAACAGGAAGTCAGCCATTTTGAACTTCCTCTCAGATTTTTGTGCAGTTTTTGCCATTTTCAGGCCTCGTACTTTAACTAACTCCTCCTACAGTTTTAATCTGATCATCTTCAAATTTGGTGAGTATAATCTTAAGGCCTTTGCGACGTTAAATTGCGAAGATCTTGAGTTTTCGTCAAAGGGCGGGTCCTCGGCGGCCTGACAAATTTCGATGTTTCGCCATGAAACAGGAAGTTGCTGTAACTCAGGCATGGAATGTCCAATCTGCCCCAAACTTCACACGTTTGATAAGCATTCTGTCCTGAACACATGACCATGCTCATATTCATTTATAGTCATAGCGCCACCTGCTGGCAACAGGAAGTGACATGTTTAACACTGTTGTGGACTCCTAATAACATATAAAAAAGTGCCAGCAAGTGCTAAACATGCTAACAACATACTAGAAACATGCTAAAACATGCTAGCAAACACTTAGCTAAGTGTTAAAGCATGCTATTACTGCAATTGAATAGGAATTTGCTGTAACTCAGGCATGGAATGTCCAATCTGCCCCAAACTTCACACGTTTGATAAGAATCATGGCTTGAACACATGTCCATGCTCAAATTCAGTTATTGTAATAGCGCCACCTACTGGCAACAGGAAGTGACATGTTTAACACGTTGATGCTGTTCTAGCAACATGTTAAAAATGCCATTGAGTTCTAAAAATGCTAGAAACATGTTAAAACATGCTAGCAATACTTAGCTAAGTGCTAAAGCATGCTAATTCAATGAAACAGGATGTTGTTGTTACTCAAGAAGGCAATGTCCAATCTGCGCCAAACTTCACACTTTTGATAAGCGTTCTGTCCTGAACACATGACCATGCTCATATTCAGTTACATTTATAGCGCCACCTGCTGGCAACAGGAAGTGACATGTTAAACACTGTTGTGGACTCCTGATAACATATAAAAAAGTGCCAGCAAGTGCTAAACATGCTAACAACATACTAGAAGCTAAAACATGCTAGCAAACACTTAACTAAGTGCTAAAGCATGCTATTACTGCAATTAAATAGGAATTTGCTGTAACTCAGGCACGGAATGTCCAATCTGCCCCAAACTTCACACATTTGATAAGAGTCAAGGCCTGAACACATCTACATGATAATATTCAGTTATAGTAATAGCGCCACCTAGTGTTTAACACGTTAATGCCGTTCTAGCAACATGTTAAAAATGCCATTGACTTCTAAACATGCTAGAAACATGTTAAAACATGCTAGCAATACTTAGCTAAGTGCTAAAGCATGCTAATTCAATGAAACAGGATGTTGTTGTTACTCAAGAAGGCAATGTCCAATCTGCGCCAAACTTCACATTTTTGATAAGCGTTCTGTCCTAAACACATGACCATGCTCATATTCAGTTACAGTCATAGCGCCACCTGCTGGCAACAGGAAGTGGCATGTTTAACACTGTTGTGAACTCCTGATAACATATAATAAAGTGCCAGCAAGTGCTAAACATGCTAACAACATACTAGAAACATGCTAAAACATGCTAGCAAACACTTAGCTAAGTGCTAAAGCTCGCTATTACTGCAATTAAATAGGAATTGGCTGTAACTCAGGCACGGAATGTCCAATCTGCCCGAAACTTCACACGTTTGATAAGAGTCATGGCCTGAACACATCTACATGAGAATATTCAGTTATAGTAATAGCGCCACCTACTGGTAACAGGAAGTGTCATGTTTAACACGTTGATGCCGTTCTAGCAACATGTTAAAAATGCCATTGTCTTATAAACATGCTAGAAACATGTTAAAACATGCTAGCAATACTTAGCTAAGTGCTAAAGCATGCTAATTCAATGAAACAGGATGTTGTTGTTACTCAAGAAGGCAATGTCCAATCTGCGCCAAACTTCACACTTTTGATAAGCGTTTTGTCCTGAACTCATGACCATGCACATATTCAGTTACAGTCATAGCGCCACCTGCTGGCAACAGGAAGTGGCATGTTTAACCCTGTTGTGAACTCCTGATAACATATAAAAAAGTGCCAGCAAGTGCTAAACATGCTAACAACATACTAGAAACATGCTAAAACATGCTAGCAAACACTTAGCTAAATGCTAAAGCATGCTATTACTGCAATTAAATAGGAATTTGCTGTAACTCAAGCATACAATGTCCAATCTGCCCCAAACTTCACACGTTTAATAAAAGTCCTGCACTGAACACATCTACATAGCGATATTCAGATATAGACATAGCCCCACCTACTGGCAACAAAAACTGACATGGTTAACACAGTAATGCAGAACTAACCACATAACTATTGTGTACTAAGCATGCTAGAAACATACTAAACATGCTAGCAACTACTATACCTCCTTAAATGCACATTGCCCAACCATGCTCTGTCTTCCTAAAGCCACCGAGTGACGATGGCACGGGTGCGAGGGCCCTTTCATCGCTGCTTGCAGCTTTAATTATTATTATTATTATTCTTCTCCGCATTTAATTGCATTTTTGAGGGCCTAAACATGCTCGAAAACTCACAAAACTTTGCACACGCGTCAGAACTGGCGAAAGTTTACATCTGATATAGGTTTCAGAATTGGACGGGGCAAAATGGCCCGATAGCGCCACCTATAAAAGTTCAACGGAGTGCGCCTCCCGCAACGTTCCACGTACGTGCACGAAATTCGGTACATACATGTAATGACCTAATACCTACAAAAAAGTCTCTTGGAGCATAGCCCTAAACCCAACAGGAAGTCAGCCATTTTGAACTTCCTCTCAGATTTTTGTGCAGTTTTTGCCATTTTCAGGCCTCGTACTTTAACGAACTCCTCCTACAGTTTTAATCTGATCATCTTCAAATTTGGTGAGTGTAATCTTAAGGCCTTTGCGACGTTAAATTGCGAAGATCTTGAGTTTTCGTCGAAGGGCGGGTCCTCGGCGGCCTGACAAATTTTGATGTTTCGCCATGAAACAGGAAGTTGCTGTAACTCAGGCATGGAATGTCCAATCTGCCCCAAACTTCACACGTTTGATAAGAGTTCTGTCCTGAACACATGACCATGCTCATATTCAGTTATAGCCATAGCGCCACCTACTGGCAACAGGAAGTGACATGTTTAACACTGTTATGGACTCCTAATAACATATAAAAAAGTGCCAGCAACTGCTAAACATGCTAACAACATACTAGAAGCATGCTAAAACATGCTAGCAAACTCTTAGCTAAGTGCTAAAGCATGCTATTATTGCAATTAAATAGGAATTTGCTGTAACTCAGGCATGGAATGTCCAATCTGCCCCAAACTTCACACTTTTGATAAGCGTTCTGTCCTGAACACATCTACATGAGAATATTCAGTTATAGTAATAGCGCCACCTACTGGTAACAGGAAGTGTCATGTTTAACACGTTGATGCCATTCTAGCAACATGTTAAAAATGCCATTGACTTCTAAACATGCTAGAAACATGTTAAAACATGCTAGCAATACTTAGCTAAGTGCTAAAGCATGCTAATTCAATGAACAATGTTGTTGTTACTCAAGAAGGCAATGTCCAATCTGCGCCAAACTTCACACTTTTAATAAACGTTCTGTCCTGAACACATGACCATGCTCATATTCAGTTACAGTCATAGTGCCACCTGCTGGGAACAGGAAGTGACATGTTAAACACTGTTGTGGACATATAAAAACATATAAAAAAAGTGCCAGCAAGTGCTAAACATGCTAACAACATACTAGAAACATGCTAAAACATGCTAGCAAACACTTAGCTAAGTGCTAAAGCATGCTATTGCTGCAATTAAATAGGAATTTGCTGTAACACAGGCATGGAATGTCCAATCTGCCCCAAACTTCACACGTTTGATAAGAGTCATGGCCTGAACACATCTACATGAGAATATTCAGTTATAGTAATAGCGCCACCTGCTGTCAACAGGAAGTGACATGTTTAACAGTGTTGTGGTCTCCTAATAACATATAAAAAAGAGCCAGCAAGTGCTAAGCAGGTTAGCAACATACTAGAAACATGCTAGCAAACACTTAGCTAAGTGCTAAAGCATGCTATTACTGCAATTAAATAGGAATTTGCTGTAACTCAGGCATGGAATGTCCAATCTGCCCCAAACTTCACACGTTTGATAAGAATCATGGCCTGAACACATGTCTATGCTCAAATTCAGTTATAGTAATAGCGCCACCTACTGGCAACAGGAAGTGACATGTTTAACACGTTGATGCCGTTCTAGCAACATGTTAAAAATGCCATTGAGTTCTAAACATGCTAGAAACATGTTAAAACATGCTAGCAATACTTAGCTAACTGCTAAAGCATGCTAATTCAATGAAACAGGACTTTGTTGTTACTCAAGAAGGCAATGTACAATCTACCCCAAACTTCACACGTTTGATAAGAGTTATCTCTTGAACACATGTCCATGCTAATATTTAGTTATAGTCATAGCGCCACCTGCTGGCAACAGGAAGTGACGTTTCACACTGTTCTTGACTCCTAATAACATATAAAAAAATGCCAGTAGGTGCTACACATCCTACCAACATACTAGAGACATGCTAAAACATACTAGCAAACACTTAGCTAAGTGCTAAAGAATGATATTACTGCAATTAAATATGAATTTGCTGTAACTCAGGCATGGAATGTCCAATCTGCCCCAAACTTCACACTTTTGATAAGCGTTCTGTCCTGGACACATGACCATGCTTATATTCAGTTACAGTCATAGCGCCACCTGCTGGCAACAGGAAGTGACATGTTTAACACTGTTATGGACTCCTAATAACATATAAAAAAGTGCCAGCAAGTGTTAAACATGCTAACAACATACTAGAAACATGCTAAAACATGCTAGCAAACTCTTAGCTAAGTGCTAAATCATGCTATTATTGCAATTAAATAGGAATTTGCTGTAACTCAGGCATGGAATGTCCAATCTGCCCCAAACTTCACACTTTTGATAAGAATCATGGCCTGAACACATCTACATGAGAATGTTCAGTTATAGTAATAGCGCCACCTACTGGCAACAGGAAGTGACATGTTTAACACGTTGATGCCGTTCTAGCAACATGTTAAAAATGCCATTGAGTTCTAAACATGCTAGAAACATGTTAAAACATGCTAACAATGCTTAGCTAAGTGCTAAAGAATGCTAATTCAATGAAACATGACTTTGTTGTTACTCAAGAAGGCAATGTCCAATTTGCACCAAACTTCACACGTTTGATAAGAGTTCTGTCCTGAACACACATCCATGCTCATATTCAGTTATAGTCATAACGCCACCTACTGGCAACAGAAACTGACATGGTTAACACAGTAATGCAGTACTAACCACATAATTATTGTGTACTAAGCATGCTAGAAACAGACTAAACATGCTAGCAACACTTAGCTGAGTCATGAAGCATGCTATTATCACCATTATACAAAACATTTTGTAACTGACTTTGACATACTCTTACTATATATACCTCCTTAAATGTACATTTCCCAACCATGCTCTGTCTTCCTAAAGCCACCGAGTGTTGATGGCACGGGTGCGAGGGCCCTTTCATCGCTGCTTGCAGCTTTAATTATTATTATTATTCTTCTCCGCATTTAATTGCATTTTTGAGGGCCTAAACATGCTCGAAAACTCACAAAACTTTGCACACGTGTCAGAACTGGCGAAAATTTACATCTGATATAGGTTTCAGAATTGGACAGGGCAAAATGGCTCGATAGCGCCACCTATAAAAGTTCAACGGAGTGCGCCTCCCGCAACGTTCCACGTACGTGCACGAAATTCGGTACATACATGTAATGACCTAATACCTACAAAAAAGTCTCTTGGATCATAGCCCTAAACACAACAGGAAGTCAGCCATTTTCAACTTCCTCTCAGATTTTTGTGCAGTTTTTGCCATTTTCAGGCCTCGTACTTTAACGAACTCCTCCTACAGTTTTAATCTGATCATCTTCAAATTTGGTGAGTGTAATCTTAAGGCCTTTGCGACGTTAAATTGCGAAGATCTTGAGTTTTCGTCGAAGGGCGGGTCCTCGGCGGCCTGACAAATTTCGATGTTTCGCCATGAAACAGGAAGTTGCTGTAACTCAGGCATGGAATGTCCAATCTGCCCCAAACTTCACACGTTTGATAAGAGTTCTGTCCTGAACACATGACCATGCTCATATTCAGTTATAGTCATAGCGCCACCTGCTGGCAACAGGAAGTGACATGTTTAACACTGTTATGGACTCCTAATAACATATAAAAAAGTGCCAGCAAGTGCTAAACATGCTAACAACATACTAGAAGCATGCTAAAACATGCTAGCAAACTCTTAGCTAAGTGCTAAAGCATGCTATTATTGCAATTAAATAGGAATTTGCTGTAACTCAGGCATGGAATGTCCAATCTGCCCCAAACTTCACACTTTTGATAAGCGTTCTGTCCTGAACACATCTACATGAGAATATTCAGTTATAGTAATAGCGCCACCTACTGGTAACAGGAAGTGTCATGTTTAACACGTTGATGCCATTCTAGCAACATGTTAAAAATGCCATTGACTTCTAAACATGCTAGAAACATGTTAAAACATGCTAGCAATACTTAGCTAAGTGCTAAAGCATGCTAATT
Organism: Abramis brama; assembly: GCF_963993115.1. Lineage (NCBI taxonomy): Eukaryota > Metazoa > Chordata > Actinopteri > Cypriniformes > Leuciscidae > Abramis > Abramis brama. Next base: position 21,627,691 of record NC_139980.1, on the reverse strand, counting down.
CAATGAAACAGGATGTTGTTGTTACTCAAGAAGGCAATGTCCAATCTGCGCCAAACTTCACACTTTTAATAAACATTCTGTCCTGAACACATGACCATGCTCATATTCAGTTACAGTCATAGTGCCACCTGCTGGCAACAGGAAGTGACATGTTAAACACTGTTGTGGACATATAAAAACATATAAAAAAGTGCCAGCAAGTGCTAAACATGCTAACAACATACTAGAAACATGCTAAAACATGCTAGCAAACACTTAGCTAAGTGCTAAAGCATGCTATTGCTGCAATTTAATAGGAATTTGCTGTAACACAGGCATGGAATGTCCAATCTGCCCCAAACTTCACACGTTTGATAAGAGTCATGGCCTGAACACATCTACATGAGAATATTCAGTTATAGTAATAGCGCCACCTGCTGTCAACAGGAAGTGACATGTTTAACAGTGTTGTGGTCTCCTAATAACATATAAAAAAGAGCCAGCAAGTGCTAAACAGGTTATCAACATACTAGAAACATGCTAGCAAACACTTAGCTAAGTGCTAAAGCATGCTATTACTGCAATTAAATAGGAATTTGCTGTAACTCAGGCACGGAATGTCCAATCTGCCCCAAACTTCACACGTTTGATAAGAATCATGGCCTGAACACATGTCTATGCTCAAATTCAGTTACAGTAATAGCGCCACCTACTGGCAACAGGAAGTGACATGTTTAACACGTTGATGCCGTTCTAGCAACATGTTAAAAATGCCATTGAGTTCTAAACATGCTAGAAACATGTTAAAACATGCTAGCAATACTTAGCTAAGTGCTAAAGCATGCTAATTCAATGAAACAGGACTTTGTTGTTACTCAAGAAGGCAATGTACAATCTACCCCAAACTTCACACGTTTGATAAGAGTTATCTCTTGAACACATGTCCATGCTCATATTTAGTTATAGTCATAGCGCCACCTGCTGGCAACAGGAAGTGACGTTTAACACTGTTCTTGACTCCTAATAACATATAAAAAAATGCCAGTAGGTGCTAAACATCCTACCAACATACTAGAGACATGCTAAAACATACTAGCAAACACTTAGCTAAGTGCTAAAGAATGATATTACTGCAATTAAATATGAATTTGCTGTAACTCAGGCATGGAATGTCCAATCTGCCCCAAACTTCACACTTTTGATAAGAATCATGGCCTGAACACATCTACATGAGAATGTTCAGTTATAGTAATAGCGCCACCTACTGGCAACAGGAAGTGACATGTTTAACACGTTGATGCCGTTCTAGCAACATGTTAAAAATGCCATTGAGTTCTAAACATGCTAGAAACATGTTAAAACATGCTAACAATGCTTAGCTAAGTGCTAAAGAATGCTAATTCAATGAAACATGACTTTGTTGTTACTCAAGAAGGCAATGTCCAATTTGCACCAAACTTCACACGTTTGATAAGAGTTCTGTCCTGAACACACATCCATGCTCATATTCAGTTATAGTCATAACGCCACCTACTGGCAACAGAAACTGACATGGTTAACACAGTAATGCAGTACTAACCACATAATTATTGTGTACTAAGCATGCTAGAAACAGACTAAACATGCTAGCAACACTTAGCTGAGTCATGAAGCATGCTATTATCACCATTATACAAAACATTTTGTAACTGACTTTGACATACTCTTACTATATATACCTCCTTAAATGTACATTTCCCAACCATGCTCTGTCTTCCTAAAGCCACCGAGTGTTGATGGCACGGGTGCGAGGGCCCTTTCATCGCTGCTTGCAGCTTTAATTATTATTATTATTCTTCTCCGCATTTAATTGCATTTTTGAGGGCCTAAACATGCTCGAAAACTCACAAAACTTTGCACACGTGTCAGAACTGGCGAAAATTTACATCTGATATAGGTTTCAGAATTGGACAGGGCAAAATGGCTCGATAGCGCCACCTATAAAAGTTCAACGGAGTGCGCCTCCCGCAACGTTCCACGTACGTGCACGAAATTCGGTACATACATGTAATGACCTAATACCTACAAAAAAGTCTCTTGGATCATAGCCCTAAACACAACAGGAAGTCAGCCATTTTCAACTTCCTCTCAGATTTTTGTGCAGTTTTTGCCATTTTCAGGCCTCGTACTTTAACGAACTCCTCCTACAGTTTTAATCTGATCATCTTCAAATTTGGTGAGTGTAATCTTAAGGCCTTTGCGACGTTAAATTGCGAAGATCTTGAGTTTTCGTCGAAGGGCGGGTCCTCGGCGGCCTGACAAATTTCGATGTTTCGCCATGAAACAGGAAGTTGCTGTAACTCAGGCATGGAATGTCCAATCTGCCCCAAACTTCACACGTTTGATAAGAGTTCTGTCCTGAACACATGACCATGCTCATATTCAGTTATAGTCATAGCGCCACCTGCTGGCAACAGGAAGTGACATGTTTAACACTGTTATGGACTCCTAATAACATATAAAAAAGTGCCAGCAAGTGCTAAACATGCTAACAACATACTAGAAGCATGCTAAAACATGCTAGCAAACTCTTAGCTAAGTGCTAAAGCATGCTATTATTGCAATTAAATAGGAATTTGCTGTAACTCAGGCATGGAATGTCCAATCTGCCCCAAACTTCACACTTTTGATAAGCGTTCTGTCCTGAACACATCTACATGAGAATATTCAGTTATAGTAATAGCGCCACCTACTGGTAACAGGAAGTGACGTTTAACACGTTGATGCCGTTCTAGCAACATGTTAAAAATGCCATTGAGTTCTAAACATGCTAGAAACATGTTAAAACATGCTAGCAATACTTAGCTAAGTGCTAAAGCATGCTAATTCAATGAAACAGGACTTTGTTGTTACTCAAGAAGGCAATGTACAATCTACCCCAAACTTCACACGTTTGATAAGAGTTATCTCTTGAACACATGTCCATGCTCATATTTAGTTATAGTCATAGCGCCACCTGCTGGCAACAGGAAGTGACGTTTAACACTGTTCTTGACTCCTAATAACATATAAAAAAATGCCAGTAGGTGCTAAACATCCTACCAACATACTAGAGACATGCTAAAACATACTAGCAAACACTTAGCTAAGTGCTAAAGAATGTTATTACTGCAATTAAATATGAATTTGCTGTAACTCAGGCATGGAATGTCCAATCTGCCCCAAACTTCACACTTTTGATAAGCGTTCTGTCCTGAACACATGACCATGCTTATATTCAGTTACAGTCATAGCGCCACCTGCTGGCAACAGGAAGTTACATGTTTAACACTGTTATGGACTCCTAATAACATATAAAAAAGTGCCAGCAAGTGTTAAACATGCTAACAACATACTAGAAACATGCTAAAACATGCTAGCAAACTCTTAGCTAAGTGCTAAAGCATGCTATTATTGCAATTAAATAGGAATTTGCTGTAACTCAGGCATGGAATGTCCAATCTGCCCCAAACTTCACACTTTTGATAAGAGTCATGGCCTGAACACATCTACATGAGAATGTTCAGTTATAGTAATAGCGCCACCTACTGGCAACAGGAAGTGACATGTTTAACACGTTGATGCCGTTCTAGCAACATGTTAAAAATGCCATTGAGTTCTAAACATGCTAGAAACATGTTAAAACATGCTAACAATGCTTAGCTAAGTGCTAAAGAATGCTAATTCAATGAAACATGACTTTGTTGTTACTCAAGAAGGCAATGTCCAATTTGCACCAAACTTCACACGTTTGATAAGAGTTCTGTCCTAAACACACATCCATGCTCATATTCAGTTATAGTCATAACGCCACCTACTGGCAACAGAAACTGACATGGTTAACACAGTAATGCAGTACTAGCCACATAATTATTGTGTACTAAGCATGCTAGAAACAGACTAAACATGCTAGCAACACTTAGCTGAGTCATGAAGCATGCTATTATCACCATTATACAAAACATTTTGTAACTGACTTTGACATACTCTTACTATATATACCTCCTTAAATGTACATTTCCCAACCATGCTCTGTCTTCCTAAACCCACCGAGTGTTGATGGCATGGGTGCGAGGGCCCTTTCATCGCTGCTTGCAGCTTTAATTAGGGCCCGAGCACCGATGGTGTGAGGACCCTCTTGGAATTGCTCTGTTTATTATTATTATTAGGGCCCGAGCACCGATGGTGTGAGGACCCTCTTGGAATTGCTCTGTTTATTATTATTATTATTATTATTATTCTTCTCCGCATTTAATTGCATTTTTGATGGCCTAAACATGCTCGAAAACTCACAAAACTTTGCACACGCGTCAGAACTGGCGAAAATTTACATCTGATATAGGTTTCAGAATTGGACGGGGCAAAATGGCTCGATAGCGCCACCTATAAAAGTTCAACGGAGTGCGCCTCCCGCAACGTTCCACGTACGTGCACGAAATTCGGTACATACATGTAATGACCTAATACCTACAAAAAAGTCTCTTGGAGCATAGCCCTAAACACAACAGGAAGTCAGCCATTTTGAACTTCCTCTCAGATTTTTGTGCAGTTTTTGCCATTTTCAGGCCTCGTACTTTAACGAACTCCTCCTACAGTTTTAATCTGATCATCTTCAAATTTGGTGAGTGTAATCTTAAGGCCTTTGCGACGTTAAATTGCGAAGATCTTGAGTTTTCGTCGAAGGGCGGGTCCTCGGCGGCCTGACAAATTTCGATGTTTCGCCATGAAACAGGAAGTTGCTGTAACTCAGGCATGGAATGTCCAATCTGCCCCAAACTTCACACGTTTGATAAGAGTTCTGTCCTGAACACATGACCATGCTCATATTCAGTTACAGTCATAGCGCCACCTGCTGGCAACAGGAAGTGACATGTTTAACACTGTTATGGACTCCTAATAACATATAAAAAAGTGCCAGCAAGTGCTAAACATGCTAACAACATACTAGAAGCATGCTAAAACATGCTAGCAAACTCTTAGCTAAGTGCTAAAGCATGCTATTACTGCAATTGAATAGGAATTTGCTGTAACTCAGGCATGGAATGTCCAATCTGCCCAAAACTTCACACGTTTGATAAGAATCATGGCCTGAACACATGTCCATGCTCAAATTCAGTTATAGTAATAGCGCCACCTACTGACAACAGGAAGTGACATGTTTAACACGTTGATGCTGTTCTAGCAACATGTTAAAAATGCCATTGAGTTCTAAACATGCTAGAAACATGTTAAAACATGCTAGCAATACTTAGCTAAGTGCTAAAGCATGCTAATTCAATGAAACAGGATGTTGTTGTTACTCAAGAAGGCAATGTCCAATCTGCGTCAAACTTCACACTTTTGATAAGCGTTCTGTCCTAAACACATGACCATGCTCATATTCAGTTACATTTATAGCGCCACCTGCTGGCAACAGGAAGTGACATGTTAAACACTGTTGTGGACTCCTGATAACATATAAAAAAGTGCCAGCAAGTGCTAAACATGCTAACAACATACTAGAAGCTAAAACATGCTAGCAAACACTTAACTAAGTGCTAAAGCATGCTATTACTGCAATTAAATAGGAATTTGCTGTAACTCAGGCACGGAATGTCCAATCTGCCCCAAACTTCACACGTTTGATAAGAGTCATGGCCTGAACACATCTACATGAGAATATTCAGTTATAGTAATAGCGCCACCTACTGGTAACAGGAAGTGTCATGTTTAACACGTTTCCAATCTGCGTCAAACTTCACACTTTTGATAAGCGTTCTGTCCTGAACACATGACCATGCTCATATTCAGTTACATTTATAGCGCCACCTGCTGGCAACAGGACGTGACATGTTAAACACTGTTGTGGACTCCTGATAACATATATAAAAGTGCCAGCAAGTGCTAAACATGCTAACAACATACTAGAAGCTAAAACATGCTAGCAAACACTTAACTAAGTGCTAAAGCATGCTATTACTGCAATTAAATAGGAATTTGCTGTAACTCAGGCACGGAATGTCCAATCTGCCCCAAACTTCACACGTTTGATAAGAGTCATGGCCTGAACACATCTACATGAGAATATTCAGTTATAGTAATAGCGCCACCTACTGGTAACAGGAAGTGTCATGTTTAACACGTTTCCAATCTGCGTCAAACTTCACACTTTTGATAAGCGTTCTGTCCTGAACACATGACCATGCTCATATTCAGTTACATTTATAGCGCCACCTGCTGGCAACAGGAAGTGACATGTTAAACACTGTTGTGGACTCCTGATAACATATATAAAAGTGCCAGCAAGTGCTAAACATGCTAACAACATACTAGAAGCTAAAACATGCTAGCAAACACTTAACTAAGTGCTAAAGCATGCTATTACTGCAATTAAATAGGAATTTGCTGTAACTCAGGCACGGAATGTCCAATCTGCCCCAAACTTCACACGTTTGATAAGAGTCATGGCCTGAACACATCTACATGAGAATATTCAGTTATAGTAATAGCGCCACCTACTGGTAACAGGAAGTGTCATGTTTAACACGTTGATGCCGTTCTAGCAACATGTTAAAAATGCCATTGTCTTATAAACATGCTAGAAACATGTTAAAACATGCTAGCAATACTTAGCTAAGTGCTAAAGCATGCTAATTCAATGAAACAGGATGTTGTTGTTACTCAAGAAGGCAATGTCCAATCTGCGCCAAACTTCACACTTTTGATAAGCGTTTTGTCCTGAACTCATGACCATGCACATATTCAGTTACAGTCATAGCGCCACCTGCTGGCAACAGGAAGTGGCATGTTTAACCCTGTTGTGAACTCCTGATAACATATAAAAAAGTGCCAGCAAGTGCTAAACATGCTAACAACATACTAGAAACATGCTAAAACATGCTAGCAAACACTTAGCTAAGTGCTAAGCATGCTATTACTGCAATTAAATAGGAACTGCTGTAACTCAAGCATACAATGTCCAATCTGGCCCAAACTTCACACGTTTGATAAAAGTCCTGCACTGAACACATCTACATAGCGATATTCAGATATAGACATAGCCCCACCTACTGGCAACAAAAACTGACATGGTTAACACAGTAATGCAGAACTAACCACATAACTATTGTGTACTAAGCATGCTAGAAACATACTAAACATGCTAGCAACAACTATACCTCCTTAAATGCACATTGCCCAACCATGCTCTGTCTTCCTAAAGCCACCGAGTGACGATGGCACGGGTGCGAGGGCCCTTTCATCGCTGCTTGCAGCTTTAATTATTATTATTATTATTATTATTATTATTCTTCTCCGCATTTAATTGCATTTTTGAGGGCCTAAACATGCTCGAAAACTCACAAAACTTTGCACACGCGTCAGAACTGGCGAAAATTTACATCTGATATAGGTTTCAGAATTGGACGGGGCAAAATGGCCCGATAGCGCCACCTATAAAAGTTCAACGGAGTGCGCCTCCCGCAACGTTCCACGTACGTGCACGAAATTCGGTACATACATGTAATGACCTAATACCTACAAAAAAGTCTCTTGGAGCATAGCCCTAAACCCAACAGGAAGTCAGCCATTTTGAACTTCCTCTCAGATTTTTGTGCAGTTTTTGCCATTTTCAGGCCTCGTACTTTAACGAACTCCTTCTACAGTTTTAATCTGATCATCTTCAAATTTGGTGAGTGTAATCTTAAGGCCTTTGCGACGTTAAATTGCGAAGATCTTGAGTTTTCGTCGAAGGGCGGGTCCTCGGCGGCCTGACAAATTTTGATGTTTCGCCATGAAACAGGAAGTTGCTGTAACTCAGGCATGGAATGTCCAATCTGCCCCAAACTTCACACGTTTGATAAGAGTTCTGTCCTGAACACATGACCATGCTCATATTCAGTTATAGCCATAGCGCCACCTACTGGCAACAGGAAGTGACATGTTTAACACTGTTATGGACTCCTAATAACATATAAAAAAGTGCCAGCAAGTGCTAAACATGCTAACAACATACTAGAAGCATGCTAAAACATGCTAGCAAACTCTTAGCTAAGTGCTAAAGCATGCTATTATTGCAATTAAATAGGAATTTGCTGTAACTCAGGCATGGAATGTCCAATCTGCCCCAAACTTCACACTTTTGATAAGCGTTCTGTCCTGAACACATGACCATGCTCATATTCAGTTACAGTCATAGTGCCACCTGCTGGGAACAGGAAGTGACATGTTAAACACTGTTTTGGACATATAAAAACATATAAAAAAAGTGCCAGCAAGTGCTAAACATGCTAACAACATACTAGAAACATGCTAAAACATGCTAGCAAACACTTAGCTAAGTGCTAAAGCATGCTATTGCTGCAATTAAATAGGAATTTGCTGTAACACAGGCATGGAATGTCCAATCTGCCCCAAACTTCACACGTTTGATAAGAGTCATGGCCTGAACACATCTACATGAGAATATTCAGTTATAGTAATAGCGCCACCTGCTGTCAACAGGAAGTGACATGTTTAACAGTGTTGTGGTCTCCTAATAACATATAAAAAAGAGCCAGCAAGTGCTAAGCAGGTTAGCAACATACTAGAAACATGCTAGCAAACACTTAGCTAAGTGCTAAAGCATGCTATTACTGCAATTAAATAGGAATTTGCTGTAACTCAGGCATGGAATGTCCAATCTGCCCCAAACTTCACACGTTTGATAAGAATCATGGCCTGAACACATGTCTATGCTCAAATTCAGTTATAGTAATAGCGCCACCTACTGGCAACAGGAAGTGACATGTTTAACACGTTGATGCCGTTCTAGCAACATGTTAAAAATGCCATTGAGTTCTAAACATGCTAGAAACATGTTAAAACATTTCAGCAATACTTAGCTAACTGCTAAAGCATGCTAATTCAATGAAACAGGACTTTGTTGTTACTCAAGAAGGCAATGTACAATCTACCCCAAACTTCACACGTTTGATAAGAGTTATCTCTTGAACACATGTCCATGCTAATATTTAGTTATAGTCATAGCGCCACCTGCTGGCAACAGGAAGTGACGTTTCACACTGTTCTTGACTCCTAATAACATAAAAAAATGCCAGTAGGTGCTAAACATCCTACCAACATACTAGAGACATGCTAAAACATACTAGCAAACACTTAGCTAAGTGCTAAAGAATGATATTACTGCAATTAAATATGAATTTGCTGTAACTCAGGCATGGAATGTCCAATCTGCCCCAAACTTCACACTTTTGATAAGCGTTCTGTCCTGGACACATGACCATGCTTATATTCAGTTACAGTCATAGCGCCACCTGCTGGCAACAGGAAGTGACATGTTTAACACTGTTATGGACTCCTAATAACATATAAAAAAGTGCCAGCAAGTGTTAAACATGCTAACAACATACTAGAAACATGCTAAAACATGCTAGCAAACTCTTAGCTAAGTGCTAAATCATGCTATTATTGCAATTAAATAGGAATTTGCTGTAACTCAGGCATGGAATGTCCAGTCTGCCCCAAACTTCACACTTTTGATAAGAGTCATGGCCTGAACACATCTACATGAGAATGTTCAGTTATAGTAATAGCGCCACCTACTGGCAACAGGAAGTGACATGTTTAACACGTTTATGCCGTTCTAGCAACATGTTAAAAATGCCATTGAGTTCTAAACATGCTAGAAACATGTTAAAACATGCTAACAATGCTTACCTAAGTGCTAAAGAATGCTAATTCAATGAAACATGACTTTGTTGTTGCTCAAGAAGGCAATGTCCAATTTGCACCAAACTTCACACGTTTGATAAGAGTTCTGTCCTGAACACACATCCATGCTCATATTCAGTTATAGTCATAACGCCACCTACTGGCAACAGAAACTGACATGGTTAACACAGTAATGCAGTACTAACCACATAATTATTGTGTACTAAGCATGCTAGAAACAGACTAAACATGCTAGCAACACTTAGCTGAGTCATGAAGCATGCTATTATCACCATTATACAAAACATTTTGTAACTGACTTTGACATACTCTTACTATATATACCTCCTTAAATGTACATTTCCCAACCATGCTCTGTCTTCCTAAAGCCTCCGAGTGTTGATGGCACGGGTGCGAGGGCCCTTTCATCGCTGCTTGCAGCTTTAATTAGGGCCCGAGCACCGATGGTGTGAGGACCCTCTTGGAATTGCTCTGTTTATTAGGGCCCAAGCCCTGAAAGGGCGAAGGCCCTATTGTTTTCGTTAGGATTATTTTTATTATTATTATTATTTTTTTTCTACTTCTCGGGCACTTTTGGGGCCCTTAACGTGCTCGAAAACTCTTGAAACTTTGCACACAGGTCAGAACCCGCGGCCATCAGGGCTGGGCTGAAGCTGGTACCCGGGCGTGGCAGGGGGGCTCGACAGCGCCCCCTGGAACGGGATCCGAACACTTGTCCATAAATCAAACACACTTGCATGTAATAATATGAAACTCGGTACACATATAGATCTCATCCGGCCGAACAACTTTCGTGCTCTAAGTTTTACGCCAGCCAAACAGGAAGTTGGCTATTTAGCGTTGTTTGGAAACGCATGCTGTGGAATTTAATGTACTCCTCCTAGGGAATTCATCGATTCGCCTCCAAACTCGGTGTGCATGAAGTCAAGACATTGAGGATGCTAAATTGCGGACGGATTTTTGATATCTCGAACGGTTTGGCCGTGGCGAGGAAACAAATTTATGGCGAAAAAATGAAACAGGAAGTGTGTTATAACTTCTGCATACATTAACTGATCTTGATGAAACTTCAGCAGTGTGTTCGTTGTAAGAGGCCGATCGCACAGATGTGACTATTGTGAGTCAAAGTTATAGCGCCACCAACAGGCAGCAGGAAGTACATCACTTTCAAAATGCTTTGAAATCAGTGTCTTATTTTTACCCGATTTGCTTCAAACTTTATGTGTACAATGTAGACACACGGCAGATGTAAACCTGTGAAAGGATTATTGATATCTTAGATACTGTTGCCGTGGCAACGCATCAAACTTTAATATTCTTTTTTGATGCTTTTGAGACTCTTAACATACTTGAAATTGCATGAAACTCAACAGACACATCACATTTATTAGCCAGTAGACATGTGCAAAGTTTCAGAAACGGGGGTGGTGGAATGGCTCAGTAGCGCCACCTTTAGTCAAAAATGGGGGTTTAGTTTTTCCTAGAATCACAAAACTTGGTATGTGTATTGTTCTCATCAAGACGGACAACTTTCTAATCTACATGAACCATCTCTGACCAACAGGAAGAGAGATATTTTGGTTTGAATGTGGATTTTCTGAAGAATTTTCTCTCCCTCTCTCTGTGTCTGTGTGTGTGTGAGGGGAGGGGGGGATTTGACTATTGCTTTTTTATATTGTTAATCAAGGTTTCAGGGGCTTTTGGGGTCCTTAACGTGCTCAAAAACTCTTGAAACTTTGCACACAGGTCAGAACCCACGGCCATCAGGGCCGGGCTGAAGCTGGTACCCGGGCGTGGCTGGGGGGCTCAACAGCGCCCCCTTGAACGGGGTTCTAAAACTTGATCCATATATCAAACACGCTCGCATGAATTAATATGAAACTCGGTACACATATAGATCTCATCGGGCCCAACAGGAAGTCGGCTATTATGGGTTGTTTGGAAAACGCTTGCTGTGGAATGTGAAATACTCCTCCTAGAAAATTCACCGTGTCCCCTTCAAACTCGGTGTGCATGTAGTCAAGACTTTGAGGATGCTAAATTGCGGACGGATTTTTGATATCTCGAACGGTTTGGCTGTGGCGAGGAATCGAATTTATGGCGAGAAAAGAGAAACACGGAAGTGGAATAACTTCTGCATACATTAACTGATCTTGATGAAACTTCAGCAGTGTGTTCATGGTAAGAGGCCGATCAGATGGATGTAGCTATTGTGAGTCAAAGTTATAGCGCCACCAACTGGCAGCAGGAAGTGTGTCACTTTCAACATGCTTTTGACAAAAGTGGGGGGGTTACTTTTAACTACAGTAAAGAAAAAATAGTTTCTATATTGTTCTCATCAAGCCGGACAACTTTCTAATTTACATTCAATAGCTCTGGCCATCAGGAAGTCAGATATTTTGGTCTGAATGTGAATTTTTTTGCAAAATCAGCCTCTGAATTTTTAGCCACTCCTCTTAAACTATTTATTTTATTCGTACCAAACTTTTTCAACATGATGAAACTACATTAAATATGCTAAATTGTGAATGGATAATAAATATCTCAAACGGTTTTGCTATGGCGAGGGATTAAAGTAAAAATCTTCTAAAAATGTAATTATATACCATTTATTTCTATATAAAAGTATACAAATATCACAACTAAACCCATTTTATTCTGTTTTTGCAATTCAAGAAGAATGAAAAAGTTAAAAACAGGCTATTTAGTGCTATTTGGTTCAACAAAAAAGCAAACATAGGGCTATACTGCCCTCTTGTGTCCAAAAGGACATCAAAATAGTATATAAAACTTTTTACCAGGTAGGCCAATATTGTATTTAAATATACATTTATTAGGTATGTGTCTGAGGATATTTTCCCACCGGTTAATCGACGTGTGACACGAGTGGGTGCTTTTAAATCGCTAATATAATAGTGAAAGAAAAATAATAATAATGTTGCACACACAAATCACACACATGTGGGAAAGAATGATGCTTTTAAACAACACTAAACCGCCATTAGGTGTCGCCAGGCATCCATCTTAATAAGCGAGTCATTGATTCATTCGTTCAAACGATTCGTTCGAATGAGTCGATCATGATTAAGACAGATGTTTATGGATTGATCATTCAATCTTTGAGTCAACCGATTCGTTAAAAATGCTGAATCGTTCAGTTATGAGAAAACACGTGATTGCGTGATGGTTCTGCCGTGATCTTTGTTTAACTATTTTCGCTGCTGAAACAGAACAAAAACAGTCAACATTGCATCTAAAATGTAAGTGACTTAATTGTAACTGTTTATTAACCTGTTGTATGAAATCTAGGGGTGGGAGAAAAAATTGATTCTTAGATGCATCGCGATGCGGACGTGGACGATTCTGAATCGATTCACAAATGTCAAAAAATCGATTCTCTAAAAAAATATTTTTCTAATAACGTAATATTGACGGAAGGCAAAAGGCGGAACTCTAAGCGGACGTGCGTGCAGTCTGTGGCGCGCACATAACAGAGAAGTTTCTTCTGCTCACCAAGGCTGCATTTATTTGATTAAAAATACAAACAAAAACAGTAATATTGTAAAATAGTATTCCAATTTAAAACAGCTGCTTTCTATTTTAATATATTTTAAACTGTTATTTATTCCTGTGATCAAAGCTGAGTTTTCAGCATCATTACTCCAGTCGTCACTGTCACATGATCCTTCAGAAATTATTCTAATATGATGATTGATACTCAAGAAACATTCATTATTATTTTAAATGTCGAAAACAGTTGTGTACAGTCTTTGATGAATAGAAAGTTCAAAAGAACAGCATTTATCTGAAATCTAAAGCTTTTGTAACGTTAAACACTACCGCTCAAAAGTTTGTGGTTAGTAATAATTAAAATTTTATTTTTGGGGGAAAGAAATAAAATAAATCAGTACTTTTATTTATGAAGGATGAGTTAAACTGATCAACAGTTACAGTAAAGACATTTATAATGTTAAAAATATATATATTTGAAATATATGCTGTTCTTTTGAACTTTACATTCATCAAAGCATTTTGAAAAAAAAAAAATCTGTACACAACTGTTTTCAACATTGAAAATAATAATGAATACTTATTGAGCATCAATCATCATATTAGTATGATTTCTGAAGGATCATGTGACACTGAAGACTGGAGTAATGATGCTGAAAACTCAACTTTGATCACAGAAATGAATTACTATGTAAAATATTTTAAAATTGAAAACAGCTGTTTTAAATTGGAATAATATTTCACAATATTACTGTTTTTGTTTGTATTTTTAATCAATAAATGCAGCCTTGGTGAGCAGAAGAGACTTCTCCTAAAAACATTAAAAATCTTACTGACCCCAAACTTTTGAACAATAATATATATATATATATATATATATATATATATATATATATATATACATATATATGTATGTGTGTGTATGTATGTATGTGTATATATATATATATATATATATATATATATATATAAATATAGCTGCGAGCAGCGATGGAGGGCCAAATCCGGCGGTACCGCCACCCCGGTGCCTTTAGGTAACTAAAGGCACCGGGGTTGCGGTGCCACCGGCTTGGGCCCGTAATCGCTGCTCGCAGCTATATTTAGGGCCCGAGCACCGATGGTGTGAGGACCCTCTTGGAATTGCTCTGTTTATTAGGGCCCGAGCACCGATGGTGTGAGGACCCTCTTGGAATTGCTCTGTTTATTAGGGCCCGAGCACCGATGGTGTGAGGACCCTCTTGGAATTGCTCTGTTTATTATTATTATTATTATTATTAGGGGTTCAAGCACGAAGTGCTGAAACCCTATTGTAATTGTACTGATTTTTATTATTATTATTATTATTATTATTATTTTCCCCTTAAACGCATCGTGCAGACCAAACCGTAAGAGCTGGAACCTTGAAACTTGGCCAAATGGTAGTCCTCAATTTGGGGAGAACCTATAAAAGTATGACCCCGATTGGCCCATAGGTGGCGCTATAGCAACCAAAAGCGCAAAACTGCTCATAACTACTAGACCGTATGTCGTAGACTCAAGTGTCTTATATCATTGGAAAGCTGGACGCCTGACGAACAAAACGTATATCTCCGATTTCATTTCCGCCATGATAGATTTTCCGCCATTTTGAATTTTGTCAAAAACCTACTTTTGCGAACTAGTCCTAGGTTTTTCGCCCGATCGGAACCAATCCAGTGCAGAAATGTTCTCTTGAGTCTGAATATCAAAAACTATCGAAAAAAAGTTGAAATTTCGATTCACGGACGCTAAGGGGCGCCAAAACGTACGTCGTGGGCAGGGCCTATTTTACTAAAATGGCTATAACTCCAGAAGTAAATGAGGTATCTTCACCAAACTTGGTACACATGTGTAAGAGGTCAATCTGAGGTCACAGTAAAAAAACCGCGGCGATTGGCCACATGGTGGCGCTATAACATGAAAAAAACATAAAACAGGCTATAACCACCTGACCGTTAGTCCGATTGACTTGAAAATTGGTATGCAGTGTCTTGGTCCAAGGTGCCATGTATGTGTATGAGGACATTGGCGTATCTCAAAAAACATGGCCGCCATCGGCCAATGAAATTTGAGCACCTATTAGACAAGGTTAACGGAGGCCGATCGGAACGAAACTCGATGGGCATGTTCGACTCAAGGCCCTAGAGGTCTGTAAGAATTTTGAAAGAAATCGGCCACTAGTTGGCGCTAACGAGTTTTATGGCTCTGTAATCACGTGGTGTTACAAATATCCACACAATATGCATATCATTTGATAGATCTCCTCATCCTGAACAACTTTGCCTCAAGAACCATTGCTGTCAATCAAACCGTTCATTAAATATTCGCAAACATGTTAAAAACCTACTTTTGCGAACTAGTCCTAGGTTTTTCGCCCGATCGGAACCAGACCAGTCTAGGACAATTCTCTGGACTCTCTAGATCAAAAACTATCAAAAAAAAGTTGAACTTTTGCATTTGGATGGCTCTAATAGGGTCATTTATAAAATGGGCGTGTCAAAATACATTAAAAAGCCTATAAATCCTAAATAAAAACTCAGAACTTCACAAAAAGTGGTCAGCATATGTGACATAACATCATTAACAAGCATGAAAAATTCTATGGAGATCGGACGATAGGTGGCGCTATAACTGTTAAAAAGCTTTAAAATCATATATTTCCTATGGTAAACTGCCTGTATTGGCTGTAAATGGTCTTTTCCATCTCTGATCATATAATTTTCATATCATAATGTTCAAAACTAGTGCAATACAATTCTCTGGACTCACTAGATCAATAATTGTCAGAAAAAGTTGAACTACTTCATTTGGATAGCTATAATAGGTTCACTTCAAAATCTGGCCTTTACCAAGTGTCCCCGAAAGCCTATATCTCTTTAATCAATGCTCAGACCTTCTTAAAAACAAGTCAGAACGTGTGAAATATCACCCTGAACAAGCATGAAAATTTTCAGACAGATCGGACAAAATTTGCCTCTATAACAGTTAAAAAGGTGAAAATGATATGAATTAATGGCATGTTAAGCCAATAAGTGGTATTTTACTGCCCCCCGCTGTTTAAAATAGTCATTTTCTCATATTGGTATTGGTATCAGCCATGGTAAATCATGATAAATGATGGTGTGTGTGTGTGTGTGTGTGTGTGTGTGTGTGTGTGTGTGTGTGTGTGTGTGTGTGTGTGTGTGTGTGTGTGGTACAAATATAACAAAGGTTTTATTTTCCAACATGAAAACAAACATAACAGAGTGCTAGTGCACAAACAATAACCGACAATGATAATGGATGAGAGGGGAACTTAAATACACAGATCAAGACAAGGACAACAGGTGACGGTTATGATGATGAGGAGCAGGTGATGATGAGGAGGGTGATGAGGAGCAGGTGCAGGTGATGACGACAGATAGTGAATGTGATGAAGACAGAAGGTGAATGTGATGAAGGTGAATGTGACACCAATATCACTAAAACATTTGTGTGTGTGTGTGTGTGTGTGTGTGTGTGTGTGTGTAGCATTATTGTGTGTAGCATATGTAGCAAGTATGCATTATTGAGTTAACATGGAAACACTGGTTTGCTTTAGTGCAGAAAACTGGTCAAAATCATGAGGTTTAAAGTGAAAGTGAGCCAATAAGTGGTCTTCTACTGCCCTCTGCTGGCCATTCTACTTATTAATTAAATTTTTCCACATGTGCTTGCATTTATACTTGAATACACACTAAAAATCACTTATATAGCAATAACTATTATAACGCAATCATATTTTGTCAGTGTTAATCACTTTATTTGCACTGACACTTCAAATAATTGCTAGTAATGTGGTAAATCATGGTAAATCATGGTTAACTATGCTGTGTGTGTGTGTCTGTGTGTGTGTGTGTGTGTGTGTGTGTGTGTGTGTGTGTGTGTGTGTGTGTGTGTAAGCATGCATTGAGTTAACATGGATAAACTGGTTTGCTTTAGTGCAGAAAACTGGTTTAAAGTGAAAGTGAGCCAATAAGTGGTCTTCTACTGCCCTCTGCTGGCCATTCTACTTATTAATGAAATATTTCAACATGTGCTTGCATTCATACTTGAATACACACTAAAAAAATCACTTATATAGCAATAACTTTTATAACACAATCATATTTTGTCAGTGTTAATCACTTTATTTGCACTGACACTTCAAATAATTGCTAGTAATGTGATAAATCAGGCTAGAAACATGGTAAATCAAAGTAAATAATACTAGATTGTCGTTTATCTCCTGGTAAATAATACTAGAACGTGGTATATCATGGTAAATCATGGTTAACTAAACTGTGTGTGTGTGTGTGTGTGTGTGTGTGTGTGTGTGTGTGTGTGTGTGTGTGTGTGTGTGTGTGTGTGTAAGCATGCATTGAGTTAACATGGAAAAACTGGTTTGCTTTAGTGCAGAAAACTGGTTTAAAGTGAAAGTGAGCCAATAAGTGGTCTTCTAGTGCCCTCTGCTGGCCATTCTACTCAATAATGAAATATTTTAAGTCAAGTCAAGTCAAGTCAAGTATATTTGTATAGCGCTTTTCACAATACAGATTGTATCAAAGCAGCTTTACAGTATTAAATTAAAATAATACAACAAGGTTTGTTTCTAGTGGAATTTATTGATAAAATCAAATTAGATATCCCCAGAATATCCCCAACTGAGCAAGCCAAAGGCAACAGTGGCAAGGAACCGAAAAACTCCATCAAGTGACCTAATAGTGTCCTAAAACTCCATCAGGTGACCCAATGGAGAAAAAAAAAACCTTGGGAGAACCCAGGCTCAGTCGGGGGCCAGTTCTCCTCTGGCGTTTATTAACTAGAGGCCGGATTGTAATTTGAACTGTAAGATTAAAAATATTATATGAATGCCTGGCTGAAGAGATGCGACTTTAATCTAGTTTTAAACTGGGAGAGCGAGTCTGAGCAACGAACAGTATCAGGAAGGCTATTCCAGAGTTTTGGAGCTTTTACATGTGCTTTTGCATTCATACTTGGACACACACTAAAAATCACGTATATAACTAACTATTATAACACAATAATATTTTGTCAGTGTTCATCACCTCATTTGCACTGACACTTCACATAATTGCTAGTAATGTGGTTAATCATGCTAGAAACATTGTAAATCATAGTAAATAATACTGAAATGAGGTGTATCAAGGTAAATCATGCTAGAATCCTAATAAATCATTCTGGAACATGGTATATGATAGTAAATCATGCTAGAATCATATTAAATAATTCTAGAATGTGGCAAATCGTTGTGGGAGGAGCCTATTTTACTCAAATGGCTATAACTCAAGAAGTAAATGAGATATCTTCACCAAACTCAGTACACATGTGTATGGGTTCAATTTGAGGTCACAGTAAACAATTTTATGGAGATCGGACCATAGGTGGCGCTATAACTGTTAAAAAGCTTTAAAACCATATATATCCCATGGCAAATTGCCTGTATTGGCTGTAAATGGTCTTTTCCATCTATTATGTCAGTGGTTACATGCTTGCTAAATAAATCTTAATAACTTTTGATGCTTTTGTGCTTAAATGCCTTAAAGGCCTTAACTGCTTGAACCCCGATAAATGCTGCTTGCAGCTTTAATTAGGGGTTCAAGCACGAAGTGCTGAAACCCTATTGTAATTGTACTGATTTTTATTATTATTATTATTATTATTATTATTTTCCCCTTAAACGCATCGTGCAGACCAAACCGTAAGAGCTGGAACCTTGAAACTTGGCCAAATGGTAGTCCTCAATTTGGGGAGAACCTATAAAAGTATGACCCCGATTGGCCCATAGGTGGCGCTATAGCAACCAAAAGCGCAAAACTGCTCATAACTACTAGACCGTATGTCGTAGACTCAAGTGTCTTATATCATTGGAAAGCTGGACGCCTGACGAACAAAACGTATATCTCCGATTTCATTTCCGCCATGATAGATTTTCCGCCATTTTGAATTTTGTCAAAAACCTACTTTTGCGAACTAGTCCTAGGTTTTTCGCCCGATCGGAACCAATCCAGTGCAGAAATGTTCTCTTGAGTCTGAATATCAAAAACTATCGAAAAAAAGTTGAAATTTCGATTCACGGACGCTAAGGGGCGCCAAAACGTACGTCGTGGGCAGGGCCTATTTTACTAAAATGGCTATAACTCCAGAAGTAAATGAGGTATCTTCACCAAACTTGGTACACATGTGTAAGAGGTCAATCTGAGGTCACAGTAAAAAAACCGCGGCGATTGGCCACATGGTGGCGCTATAACATGAAAAAAACATAAAACAGGCTATAACCACCTGACCGTTAGTCCGATTGACTTGAAAATTGGTATGCAGTGTCTTGGTCCAAGGTGCCATGTATGTGTATGAGGACATTGGCGTATCTCAAAAAACATGGCCGCCATCGGCCAATGAAATTTGAGCACCTATTAGACAAGGTTAACGGAGGCCGATCGGAACGAAACTCGATGGGCATGTTCGACTCAAGGCCCTAGAGGTCTGTAAGAATTTTGAAAGAAATCGGCCACTAGTTGGCGCTAACGAGTTTTATGGCTCTGTAATCACGTGGTGTTACAAATATCCACACAATATGCATATCATTTGATAGATCTCCTCATCCTGAACAACTTTGCCTCAAGAACCATTGCTGTCAATCAAACCGTTCATTAAATATTCGCAAACATGTTAAAAACCTACTTTTGCGAACTAGTCCTAGGTTTTTCGCCCGATCGGAACCAGACCAGTCTAGGACAATTCTCTGGACTCTCTAGATCAAAAACTATCAAAAAAAAGTTGAACTTTTGCATTTGGATGGCTCTAATAGGGTCATTTATAAAATGGGCGTGTCAAAATACATTAAAAAGCCTATAAATCCTAAATAAAAACTCAGAACTTCACAAAAAGTGGTCAGCATATGTGACATAACATCATTAACAAGCATGAAAAATTCTATGGAGATCGGACGATAGGTGGCGCTATAACTGTTAAAAAGCTTTAAAATCATATATTTCCTATGGTAAACTGCCTGTATTGGCTGTAAATGGTCTTTTCCATCTCTGATCATATAATTTTCATATCATAATGTTCAAAACTAGTGCAATACAATTCTCTGGACTCACTAGATCAATAATTGTCAGAAAAAGTTGAACTACTTCATTTGGATAGCTATAATAGGTTCACTTCAAAATCTGGCCTTTACCAAGTGTCCCCGAAAGCCTATATCTCTTTAATCAATGCTCAGACCTTCTTAAAAACAAGTCAGAACGTGTGAAATATCACCCTGAACAAGCATGAAAATTTTCAGACAGATCGGACAAAATTTGCCTCTATAACAGTTAAAAAGGTGAAAATGATATGAATTAATGGCATGTTAAGCCAATAAGTGGTATTTTACTGCCCCCCGCTGTTTAAAATAGTCATTTTCTCATATTGGTATTGGTATCAGCCATGGTAAATCATGATAAATGATGGTGTGTGTGTGTGTGTGTGTGTGTGTGTGTGTGTGTGTGTGTGTGTGTGTGTGTGTGTGTGTGTGTGTGGTACAAATATAACAAAGGTTTTATTTTCCAACATGAAAACAAACATAACAGAGTGCTAGTGCACAAACAATAACCGACAATGATAATGGATGAGAGGGGAACTTAAATACACAGATCAAGACAAGGACAACAGGTGACGGTTATGATGATGAGGAGCAGGTGATGATGAGGAGGGTGATGAGGAGCAGGTGCAGGTGATGACGACAGATGGTGAATGTGATGAAGACAGAAGGTGAATGTGATGAAGGTGAATGTGACACCAATATCACTGAAACATTTGTGTGTGTAGCATTATTGTGTGTAGCATATGTAGCAAGTATGCATTATTGAGTTAACATGGAAACACTGGTTTGCTTTAGTGCAGAAAACTGGTCAAAATCATGAGGTTTAAAGTGAAAGTGAGCCAATAAGTGGTCTTCTACTGCCCTCTGCTGGCCATTCTACTTATTAATTAAATTTTTCCACATGTGCTTGCATTTATACTTGAATACACACTAAAAATCACTTATATAGCAATAACTATTATAACACAATCATATTTTGTCAGTGTTAATCACTTTATTTGCACTGACACTTCAAATAATTGCTAGTAATGTGGTAAATCATGGTAAATCATGGTTAACTATGCTGTGTGTGTGTGTGTGTGTGTGTGTGTGTGTGTGTGTGTGTGTGTGTGTGTGTGTGTAAGCATGCATTGAGTTAACATGGATAAACTGGTTTGCTTTAGTGCAGAAAACTGGTTTAAAGTGAAAGTGAGCCAATAAGTGATCTTCTACTGCCCTCTGCTGGCCATTCTACTTATTAATGAAATATTTCAACATGTGCTTGCATTCATACTTGAATACACACTAAAAAAATCACTTATATAGCAATAACTATTATAACACAATCATATTTTGTCAGTGTTAATCACTTTATTTGCACTGACACTTCAAATAATTGCTAGTAATGTGATAAATCAGGCTAGAAACATGGTAAATCAAAGTAAATAATACTAGATTGTCGTTTATCTCCTGGTAAATAATACTAGAACGTGGTATATCATGGTAAATCATGGTTAACTATGCTGTGTGTGTGTGTGTGTGTGTGTGTGTGTGTGTGTGTGTGTGTGTGTGTAAGCATGCATTGAGTTAACATGGAAAAACTGGTTTGCTTTAGTGCAGAAAACTGGTTTAAAGTGAAAGTGAGCCAATAAGTGGTCTTCTAGTGCCCTCTGCTGGCCATTCTACTTAATAATGAAATATTTTACATGTGCTTTTGCATTCATACTTGGACACACACTAAAAATCACGTATATAACTAACTATTATAACACAATAATATTTTGTCAGTGTTCATCACCTCATTTGCACTGACACTTCACATAATTGCTAGTAATGTGGTTAATCATGCTAGAAACATTGTAAATCATAGTAAATAATACTGAAATGAGGTGTATCAAGGTAAATCATGCTAGAATCCTAATAAATCATTCTGGAACATGGTATATGATAGTAAATCATGCTAGAATCATATTAAATAATTCTAGAATGTGGCAAATCGTTGTGGGAGGAGCCTATTTTACTCAAATGGCTATAACTCAAGAAGTAAATGAGATATCTTCACCAAACTCAGTACACATGTGTATGGGTTCAATTTGAGGTCACAGTAAACAATTTTATGGAGATCGGACCATAGGTGGCGCTATAACTGTTAAAAAGCTTTAAAACCATATATATCCCATGGCAAATTGCCTGTATTGGCTGTAAATGGTCTTTTCCATCTATTATGTCAGTGGTTACATGCTTGCTAAATAAATCTTAATAACTTTTGATGCTTTTGTGCTTAAATGCCTTAAAGGCCTTAACTGCTTGAACCCCGATAAATGCTGCTTGCAGCTTTAATTATTATTATTATTATTCTTCTCCGCTAAAACGCATCGTGCAGCCCAAACCGTAAGTGCTGGAGACTTGAAACTTTGTCAGATGGTAGTACAAAAATGGAGGAAAGGTTCAGAGAGTATGACCCCGATTGGCCTATAGGTGGCGCTATAGCAACCAAAAGCGCGAAACTGCTCATAACTCCTAGACCGTATGTCGTAGACTCAAGTGTCTTATATCATTGGAAAGCTGGACGCCTGACGAACAAAACGTATATCTCCGATTTCATTTCCGTCATGATAGATTTTCCGCCATTTTGAATTTTGTCAAAAATCTACTTTTGCGAACTAGTCCGTGGTTTTTCGTCCGATCGGAACCAAACCAGTGCAGAAATGTTCTCTGGAGTCTGAAGATCAATAATTATCGAAAAAAAGTTTAAATTTCGATTCATGGTCGCTAGGGGACGCAAAATAAACGTTGTGGGCGGAGCCTATTTTACTAAAATGGCTATAACTTAAAAAGCAAATAAGATAGCTTCACCAAACTCAGTACACATATGTAGGGGTTCAATCTGGGGTCACAGTAAAAAAATCGCGACGACTGAACACTAGGTGGCGCTATAACATGAAAAAAACATGAAAAGGGCTATAACCACCTGACCGTTAGTCCAATTGACTTGAAAATTGGTATGCAGTGTCTTGGTCCAAGGTGCCATGTATGTCTATGAGGACATTGGCGTATCTCAAAAAACATGGCCGCCATTGGCCAATGAATTTGAGCACCTATTAGACAAGGTTAACGGAGACCGATCGGAACGAAACTCGCTGGGCACGTTCGACTCATGGCCCTAGAGGTCTGTAAGAATTTTGAAAGAAATCGGCCACTAGTTGGCGCTAACGAGTTTTATGGCTCTGTAATCACGTGGTGTTACACTTATTGTCACAAAATGCATATCATTTAATAGATCTGCTCATGCTGAACAACTTTGCCTCAAGAACCATTGCAGTCAATCAAACCGTTCATTAAATATTCGTAATTATGTTAAAAACCTACTTTTGCGAACTAGTCATAGGTTTTTCGCCCGATCGGAACCAGACCAGTCTAGGGCAATTCTCTGGACTCTCTAGATCAATAATTATCGAAAAAAAGTAGAAATTTTGCTTTTGTTTGGCTATAACATGATCATTTAGAAAATGGGCGTGTCAAAATACACTCAAACGTTTATAAATCATAAATAAAAACTCAGAACTTTACAAAAATTGATGAGCACATGTGACATAACATGCTAAAGAAGCATGGGAATTTTTATGGAGATTGGACCATAGGTGGCGCTATAACTGTTAAAAAGCTTTAAAACAATATATATTCTATGGTAAATTGCCTGTATTGGCTGTAAATGGTGTTTTCCATTTATGATCTTATAATTTTCAAATCATAATGTTCAAATCTAGTGCAGTACAATTCTCTGGACTCTCTAGATCAATAATTATCAGAAAAAGTATAACTTCTTCATTTGGATGGCTATAATAGAGTCACTTCAATATGTAGCCTTGACCAAGTGTCCCCAAAAGCCTATATCTTTTAAATATCTTTCAGATCTAGTCAGAACATGTTACTCTTAACAAGCATGAAAAATTTCAGACAGATCGGACAAAATTTGCCTCTATAACAGTTAAAAAGGTAAAAATGATATAACATGGCATATTAAGCCAATAAGTGGTATTGTACTGCCCCCTGCTGTCATTTAATCATACTACTCCCTAATATTGTTATATAATTCATATTTAGACTTTATAAAATCATTATTTTAACATTTACAATCACATTTTGTCACAATGCATCTATTGGAGTGTTACTATTGACAATTGTTTTACATTTAGAAAACGAAAGTAAAACCTTGTCCGCCATTTAGGCCACGCCCCCCCCCAGTACAAATTCACTCATAACTCGAAAACGGAAAGTCGCCGCGCGCTCAAATTTTGATGGTAAGGACCTCTCCGGGCTCTTGATCGAAACGTAGCTCCCGGCCCCAATCGCCCAAAAACACTGTGATGGTCTCATTCAACAGGGCTCCTCAAGCACTATCTATGCTCTGAGGTTTAGAATTTTTCGCCATCTGGTTCCCGAGATATAAGTGAAAAAACTAATTCCCATTCATTCACTTCAATTGTAAGATGGAGGCTGTAATTCCACTGTTGTCAACTAGAGGGAGCAGCAGTATTAGACATAGTATTAATCTTTTTATCAGCTTTCAGCTTTGGCCAACAAGCAAATGCTTAAAGCTATTTATTATTATTATTATGGACTGATAATACAGATCACAAAGAAATATGTGAAATGGTTAGACCATTAAAAGATATTTTCACAATAACATCCCAAAAACATTGAAAACATATTTGTCTTTGTGTGTGTGTGTGTCTGTGTGTGTCTGTGTGTGTAAGCATGCTTAATGGAAAGAACATGGAGAAACTGCTTTGTTTTACTGGTGGATAAAAAAGTCTTTCAAATGAAAGTGAGTCAATTAGTGGTCTTCTACTGCCCTCTGCAGGACATTCTACTTATTAAAATATTTTTACCTGTGCTTTTGCATACATTTTTAGACTATATAAAATTGCTTGCATGAAAATCACCTATTATAACACAATCATGTTTTGTCAGTTTATCACTTCATTTGTACTGAGCTCTCAGTTTGAACAATTCTGCCTCTCAGTGATTAATTTGAAATCTGAAAATGGTGTTATACAGAGGAGATTTGCAATTATCATTTTGTTACCTATCTTTTATTTAAAATATCTACATCTACAACCAAATGTGTTTGCATGTGTGTGTTGAAGCATGGTTAGTGTATTAAGTATTATTGTTTAAGTATTATTGTTTTCATTTACATTTTAACCACCAGAAGACCACTCATTGCTTCATTCTGCTTACTAAAATATTATTTTCCAGTTAGTTTCCATTTGAAATATTGTTTAAACTTTATAAAATCATTAAAATAACATTTCAAATCATATTTTGTCTGTTTATAAATCCCACAGACTCACATTGGCCGCAATACTAATGTTTTTGAAAGACACAGACCTGATAGTCTAATCTTTGTGTATTGTGCATATAGTATTGATATTATTACTATTGCAAATCATGTTATTGTAACTCATATCTTAACAGAATATTATTTGTAATTTTAATTCTTTATTTCTTAATTGTTTTTTTCTGATCACTACAGATATTATCAACAAAGATATCAACTACACCTTCACTTTTAATATTGATAAGCTGCACACACAGCGCAATCACACACCCACTAATGCATTCAAATAAATGTAATCTTACTGTGCTACTTTATTTGTACATGATTAGAATGAACAGACATCTAAGAATATTTTTCTTCTTTTGTTAAAGCCATTTCAGACTACAAGTAAGCATTATATTACTAATCAACTATTTTAAAGGTGCCATACAATTGAAAACTGTATTTATCTTGGCATAGTTGAATGGTAAGAGTTCTGGACATGGAACTGACACACCGTGAGCCTCAAACACCATTGTTTCCTCCTTCATGTGTAAATCTCCTGTTTGCAAAAGACCGCTGAAAAATGAGTGAATTACAGCATAACACCGACTGTGACGTTGGAGTCGGGATCATTCATATTTATACCCCCCCAATTTGCATATACCAGCCCATGTTCTAGGCCAGGCAGTGTTAACGTGGACCTGCACAGCCGAATCATCAGAAGTTCTGCAGGTATTGTGAAGAAGCAAGCAAGGACAATAGTGAAAATGTCAGATCATGGATATAAATGTTATGTTCGAGGCTGTGCTGCGGATTTCAGAACTTTTCATTCCCTTCCCACAAAAGAGAACTGCCAACAGGCATGGTTGATTTTTACAACAGGATACCTCACCATTTTAATTCAAAGCTGTTAGTTTGCTCTGCCCATTTCACCACTGACAGTTTTTCTAACCTGGGACAATATCAAGCAGGTTTCGCTCATCGTTTGATACTGAAGAAGGGGGCAGTTCCAACTAATGTTATATTTCCATTACAACCCCTACCGCAAGCAGAAAGTAACGTTAGTGATTTTATCCACTACTTGACTGTTGAAGACATTTCTGTTTCAGAGATATCAGAGAACAATTTAAAATATATCAATGCATTCTACGGCACCTTTAAAATAATTATTTAAAATGGAGATCAGGCCATAACATCACAAAAACATGAAAAGGGCTATAACCACCTGACCATTAGTTCGATTGACTTTAAAATTGGCATGCAGTGTCTTGGTCCAAGGTGCCATGTATGTCTATGCCGCCATAGGCCAATAAAGTTTGTGCACCTCTTAGACAAGGTTAACAAAGGCCGATCGGAACGAAACTCGGTGGGCATGTTCGACTCGTGGCCCTAGAGGTCTGTAAGAATTTTGAAAGAAATCAGCCACTAGTTGACGCTAACAGGTTTTACGGCTTTGTAATCACGTGATGCATGTCATTTGATAGATCTCCTCATACTGAACAACTTTGCCTCAAAAACTACTGCTGTCAATTAATTTGTTCATTAAATACTTGCGATTATGTTAAAAACCTACTTTTGCGAACTAGTCCTATGTTTTTCACCCGATCGGAAATATACCAGTGCAGTACAATTCTCTGGACTCTCTAGATCGATAATTATATAAAAAACTTAAACTTTACCCATTGGGTAGCCATAATAGGATCATTTAGAAAATGTGTATGGCAAAAAACACTCAAAAGCCTGTAAATCCTAAACGAAAACTCAGACAACTCACTAAACTGCCTTCTGTGCTTAAACACCCTAAATGCTTGAACCCCGCTAAATGCTGCTTGCAGCTTTAATTATTATTATTATTCTTCTTCTCCGCATTAAATTGCATTTTTGAGGGCCTAAACATGCTCGAAAACTCACGAAACTTTGCACACGCGTCAGAACTGGCGAAAATTTACATCTGATATAGGTTTCAGAATTGGACAGGGCAAAATGGCTCGATAGCGCCACCTATAAAAGTTCAACGGAGTGCGCCTCCCGCAACGTTCCACGTATGTGCACAAAATTCGGTACATACATGTAATGACCTAATACCTACCAAAAAGTCTCTTGGAGCGTAGCCCTAAACACAACAGGAAGTCAGCCATTTTGAACTTCCTCTCAGATTTTTGTGCAGTTTTTGCCATTTTCAGGCCTCAAACTTTAACGAACTCCTCCTACAGTTTTAATCTGATCATCTTCAAATTTGGTGAGTGTAATCTTAAGGCCTTTGCGACGTTAAATTGCGAAGATCTTGAGTTTTCGTCGAAGGGCGGGTCCTCGGCGGCCTGACAAATTTCGATGTTTCGCCACTCAGGCATGGAATGTCCAATCTGCCCCAAACTTCACACGTTTGATAAGAGTTCTGTCCTGAACACATGACCATGCTCATATTCAGTTATAGTCATAGCGCCACCTGCTGGCAACAGGAAGTGACATGTTTAACACTGTTATGGACTCCTAATAACATATAAAAAAGTGCCAGCAAGTGCTAAACATGCTAACAACATACTAGAAGCATGCTAAAACATGCTAGCAAACTCTTAGCTAAGTGCTAAAGCATGCTATTATTGCAATTAAATAGGAATTTGCTGTAACTCAGGCATGGAATGTCCAATCTGCCCCAAACTTCACACTTTTGATAAGCGTTCTGTCCTGAACACATCTACATGAGAATATTCAGTTATAGTAATAGCGCCACCTACTGGTAACAGGAAGTGTCATGTTTAACACGTTGATGCCATTCTAGCAACATGTTAAAAATGCCATTGACTTCTAAACATGCTAGAAACATGTTAAAACATGCTAGCAATACTTAGCTAAGTGCTAAAGCATGCTAATTCAATGAAACAGGATGTTGTTTTTACTCAAGAAGGCAATGTCCAATCTGCGCCAAACTTCACACTTTTAATAAACATTCTGTCCTGAACACATGACCATGCTCATATTCAGTTACAGTCATAGTGCCACCTGCTGGCAACAGGAAGTGACATGTTAAACACTGTTGTGGACATATAAAAACATATAAAAAAGTGCCAGCAAGTGCTAAACATGCTAACAACATACTAGAAACATGCATAAAACACTTAGCTAAGTGCTAAAGCATGCTATTGCTGCAATTAAATAGGAATTTGCTGTAACACAGGCATGGAATGTCCAATCTGCCCCAAACTTCACACGTTTGATAAGAGTCATGGCCTGAACACATCTACATGAGAATATTCAGTTATAGTAATAGCGCCACCTGCTGTCAACAGGAAGTGACATGTTTAACAGTGTTGTGGTCTCCTAATAACATATAAAAAAGAGCCAGCAAGTGCTAAACAGGTTATCAACATACTAGAAACATGCTAGCAAACACTTAGCTAAGTGCTAAAGCATGCTATTACTGCAATTAAATAGGAATTTGCTGTAACTCAGGCATGGAATGTCCAATCTGCCCCAAACTTCACACGTTTGATAAGAATCATGGCCTGAACACATGTCTATGCTCAAATTCAGTTATAGTAAAAGCGCCACCTACTGGCAACAGGAAGTGACATGTTTAACACGTTGATGCCGTTCTAGCAACATGTTAAAAATGCCATTGAGTTCTAAACATGCTAGAAAAACATGTTAAAACATGCTAGCAATACTTAGCTAAGTGCTAAAGCATGCTAATTCAATGAAACAGGACTTTGTTGTTACTCAAGAAGGCAATGTACAATCTACCCCAAACTTCACACGTTTGATAAGAGTTATCTCTTGAACACATGTCCATGCTCATATTTAGTTATAGTCATAGCGCCACCTGCTGGCAACAGGAAGTGACGTTTAACACTGTTCTTGACTCCTAATAACATATAAAAAAATGCCAGTAGGTGCTAAACATCCTACCAACATACTAGAGACATGCTAAAACATACTAGCAAACACTTAGCTAAGTGCTAAAGAATGATATTACTGCAATTAAATATGAATTTGCTGTAACTCAGGCATGGAATGTCCAATCTGCCCCAAACTTCACACTTTTGATAAGAATCATGGCCTGAACACATCTACATGAGAATGTTCAGTTATAGTAATAGCGCCACCTACTGGCAACATGAAGTGACATGTTTAACACGTTGATGCCGTTCTAGCAACATGTTAAAAATGTCATTGAGTTCTAAACATGCTAGAAACATGTTAAAACATGCTAACAATGCTTAGCTAAGTGCTAAAGAATGCTAATTCAATGAAACATGACTTTGTTGTTACTCAAGAAGGCAATGTCCAATTTGCACCAAACTTCACACGTTTGATAAGAGTTCTGTCCTGAACACACATCCATGCTCATATTCAGTTATAGTCATAACGCCACCTACTGGCAACAGAAACTGACATGGTTAACACAGTAATGCAGTACTAACCACATAATTATTGTGTACTAAGCATGCTAGAAACAGACTAAAAATGCTAGCAACACTTAGCTGAATCATGAAGCATGCTATTATCACCATTATACAAAACATTTTGTAACTGACTTTGACATACTCTTACTATATATACCTCCTTAAATGTACATTTCCCAACCATGCTCTGTCTTCCTAAAGCCACCGAGTGTTGATGGCACGGGTGCGAGGGCCCTTTCATCGCTGCTTGCAGCTTTAATTATTATTATTATTCTTCTCCGCATTAAATTGCATTTTTGAGGGCCTAAACATGCTCGAAAACTCACGAAACTTTGCACACGCGTCAGAACTGGCGAAAATTTACATCTGATATAGGTTTCAGAATTGGACAGGGCAAAATGGCTCGATAGCGCCACCTATAAAAGTTCAACGGAGTGCGCCTCCCGCAACGTTCCACGTATGTGCACGAAATTCGGTACATACATGTAATGACCTAATACCTACCAAAAAGTCTCTTGGAGCGTAGCCCTAAACACAACAGGAAGTCAGCCATTTTGAACTTCCTCTCAGATTTTTGTGCAGTTTTTGCCATTTTCAGGCCTCATACTTTAACAAACTCCTCCTACAGTTTTAATCTGATCATCTTCAAATTTGGTGAGTGTAATCTTAAGGCCTTTGCGACGTTAAATTGCGAAGATCTTGAGTTTTCGTCGAAGGGCGGGTCCTCGGCGGCCTGACAAATTTCGATGTTTCGCCATGAAACAGGAAGTTGCTGTAACTCAGGCATGGAATGTCCAATCTGCCCCAAACTTCACACGTTTGATAAGAGTTCTGTCCTGAACACATGACCATGCTCATATTCAGTTATAGTCATAGCGCCACCTGCTGGCAACAGGAAGTGACATGTTTAACACTGTTATGGACTCCTAATAACATATAAAAAAGTGCCAGCAAGTGCTAAACATGCTAACAACATACTAGAAGCATGCTAAAACATGCTAGCAAACTCTTAGCTAAGTGCTAAAGCATGCTATTATTGCAATTAAATAGGAATTTGCTGTAACTCAGGCATGGAATGTCCAATCTGCCCCAAACTTCACACTTTTGATAAGCGTTCTGTCCTGAACACATCTACATGAGAATATTCAGTTATAGTAATAGCGCCACCTACTGGTAACAGGAAGTGTCATGTTTAACACGTTGATGCCATTCTAGCAACATGTTAAAAATGCCATTGACTTCTAAACATGCTAGAAACATGTTAAAACATGCTAGCAATACTTAGCTAAGTGCTAAAGCATGCTAATTCAATGAAACAGGATGTTGTTGTTACTCAAGAAGGCAATGTCCAATCTGCGCCAAACTTCACACTTTTAATAAACATTCTGTCCTGAACACATGACCATGCTCATATTCAGTTACAGTCATAGTGCCACCTGCTGGCAACAGGAAGTGACATGTTAAACACTGTTGTGGACATATAAAAACATATAAAAAAGTGCCAGCAAGTGCTAAACATGCTAACAACATACTAGAAACATGCTAAAACATGCTAGCAAACACTTAGCTAAGTGCTAAAGCATGCTATTGCTGCAATTTAATAGGAATTTGCTGTAACACAGGCATGGAATGTCCAATCTGCCCCAAACTTCACACGTTTGATAAGAGTCATGGCCTGAACACATCTACATGAGAATATTCAGTTATAGTAATAGCGCCACCTGCTGTCAACAGGAAGTGACATGTTTAACAGTGTTGTGGTCTCCTAATAACATATAAAAAAGAGCCAGCAAGTGCTAAACAGGTTATCAACATACTAGAAACATGCTAGCAAACACTTAGCTAAGTGCTAAAGCATGCTATTACTGCAATTAAATAGGAATTTGCTGTAACTCAGGCACGGAATGTCCAATCTGCCCCAAACTTCACACGTTTGATAAGAATCATGGCCTGAACACATGTCTATGCTCAAATTCAGTTACAGTAATAGCGCCACCTACTGGCAACAGGAAGTGACATGTTTAACACGTTGATGCCGTTCTAGCAACATGTTAAAAATGCCATTGAGTTCTAAACATGCTAGAAACATGTTAAAACATGCTAGCAATACTTAGCTAAGTGCTAAAGCATGCTAATTCAATGAAACAGGACTTTGTTGTTACTCAAGAAGGCAATGTACAATCTACCCCAAACTTCACACGTTTGATAAGAGTTATCTCTTGAACACATGTCCATGCTCATATTTAGTTATAGTCATAGCGCCACCTGCTGGCAACAGGAAGTGACGTTTAACACTGTTCTTGACTCCTAATAACATATAAAAAAATGCCAGTAGGTGCTAAACATCCTACCAACATACTAGAGACATGCTAAAACATACTAGCAAACACTTAGCTAAGTGCTAAAGAATGATATTACTGCAATTAACCCTCTGAGGTCGACAAACGCGCCGACGCGTTTTGCCGGATTTTCTCCACATTGTAGCACTATAAACTTAAATTACTCCATCATTTATGGTCATACAGAAAAAAGAAATATAAAAAAAGAATCTGTGATATTTCTCCTTTTGTATGTGTCCACTTACAATCAAATCAAAACATTGTGCTTTTGTAAAATAAAGAAAATAAACAGGGTGTGCGTTCTGCCTCTCCGTCGCGGTGAACTTTTTTTTCTTGAGCACGTCTATAAACTGAAACAAAACTCAGCGAATACTTGTCACACATTTATGAGCCATATACCTTTATAAACATTTAAGTGTGTACTTTTAAATGATCGGATTCAAAACGAAAACAAATATTCTCTGTTTAAGTAATTTGTATAAAACCAACAAGATGTCCAGCTTCTCAAACGCTTGCTCATTACAGTTAATTTGGCCACGCCTACTCGCGCAAAAGATATTCACATGCAAATCTCCACATGGAACGCGAACGCGCTCGTTACCTCAACAACAAAACACTTCACTTCACTTTTCGTCGAGTTTGAAAGACGTGCCTGAGCTTACATTGGATTTAGGCTACCTCAGAAGAAGAAGAACGCGATTTGAAGACAAGAAAGATAAGGTAAGAAATTCTTACATAGCCTAGTTTGTTATTGTTGCATAAATGTCACGTTGCAGCTGAACTGTTGCTAGATATATGGGGAATATTATAATATTTAGACCCGTGTTTACTGTGTTTGTGGATATCTGCTCAAACATAGATATGTTTATGGTAACCATAATGTTTTATATTTGAGAGTGATCGCGTTTGAATGTATCATATTTTGCAAGCGATCGCGTTTGAATGTATCATATTTTGCAAGCGATCGCGTTTGAATGTATCATATGTGTTTACTGTGTTTGTGGATATCTGCTCAAACATAGATATGTTTATGGTAACCATAATGTTTTATATTTGAGAGTGATCGCGTTTGAATGTATCATATTTTGCAAGCGATCGCGTTTGAATGTATCATATTTTGGATGAAAGCAAAACGCACCAAACGGCTTCATGTTTTTATTATTATCTCATTTCATATCATCATAACGGATGGAAACATTTGAAGTAACATGATAATCAATATATTTTTCTCTAGCTTCTTTTGGAAGATTTATAGGCTGCTATAGGTTATTTATTGTTATTATTATTTTATCCGCACTGCGCATATACCTTATGCCTACAAGGCACAACAAACCTGGTGTTCATTATAATATATATCGTTGGAAACGTGTGTGTGTGTGTGTATTCTGTGAATTTTAAAAAGGAATTTTAAAAAGCAATTTTAACCAGAAAAATCTAATATTTATTTCCAAAATCGTGCAGGCCTTTCTCTTGATATCAGTATGTTCACTTTTTTTTTTTTCAGGTCCCAGATGCCACTGAGGACTTCAACATTCACATGAGTCTCAGTACGTGAACATGGTAAAGTGAAAATCTTGGAAATGAAAGGTATGTACAATGTTTTTAGGAATGGCACAAAGGTCTCTGTCTTTGAAGTGCTTTTTTGGCATTTGTTGTGTATCTTTGGATTATGTTGTGTTGTAAATAAATCCAAACAATTTAAAAGCCATTATTTTTTAAATCTCCTCATTTACAGTATTGTGCAAGGTTGCTCAGAATGATAGGGGCCTGATAGCTCCTAATAGGGCCGTTAGGGGAGGTTCTTTGTCTTTCTCAGGTGAGAAAAGCTTACATATTAATGAGCTCTCGCATAAGGCTTTTTCACACAAAACACGTCGTAAAATTTTTAAATCAATATATTGTCTTATCTGAATGAGCAGTCAGGGTGATTTTCACATAGTTTTGCAGCAAATATTCTAGGCTACGTCATACAATTTTCAAAAGTCTTGTGAAGAAATAATCAGTATGGGTTTCATGGCCTTATTTCAGTGAGAATTTTTTTTTGTATTTTCAAAAACCACGCATAAATGTCATTATCTCAAAACTACAAACTTTTACATACATGCTGCTGATATATTATTGTAGCAGAGTTTGTGCTGAATACAGTGTAATTAGACTTTAGCCATGAAAATGTCACAAGTAACAGAAATAACCAGAAATGTCAGAGCATGTCAGAACACCTCCAGGGCCCAGAAAACAGCTCAGACCTCAGAGGGTTAAATATGAATTTGCTGTAACTCAGGCATGGAATGTCCAATCTGCCCCAAACTTCACACTTTTGATAAGAATCATGGCCTGAACACATCTACATGAGAATGTTCAGTTATAGTAATAGCGCCACCTACTGGCAACAGGAAGTGACATGTTTAACACGTTGATGCCGTTCTAGCAACATGTTAAAAATGCCATTGAGTTCTAAACATGCTAGAAACATGTTAAAACATGCTAGCAATACTTAGCTAAGTGCTAAAGCATGCTAATTCAATGAAACAGGACTTTGTTGTTACTCAAGAAGGCAATGTACAATCTACCCCAAACTTCACACGTTTGATAAGAGTTATCTCTTGAACACATGTCCATGCTCATATTTAGTTATAGTCATAGCGCCACCTGCTGGCAACAGGAAGTGACGTTTAACACTGTTCTTGACTCCTAATAACATATAAAAAAATGCCAGTAGGTGCTAAACATCCTACCAACATACTAGAGACATGCTAAAACATACTAGCAAACACTTAGCTAAGTGCTAAAGAATGATATTACTGCAATTAAATATGAATTTGCTGTAACTCAGGCATGGAATGTCCAATCTGCCCCAAACTTCACACTTTTGATAAGAATCATGGCCTGAACACATCTACATGAGAATGTTCAGTTATAGTAATAGCGCCACCTACTGGCAACAGGAAGTGACATGTTTAACACGTTGATGCCGTTCTAGCAACATGTTAAAAATGCCATTGAGTTCTAAACATGCTAGAAACATGTTAAAACATGCTAACAATGCTTAGCTAAGTGCTAAAGAATGCTAATTCAATGAAACATGACTTTGTTGTTACTCAAGAAGGCAATGTCCAATTTGCACCAAACTTCACACGTTTGATAAGAGTTCTGTCCTGAACACACATCCATGCTCATATTCAGTTATAGTCATAACGCCACCTACTGGCAACAGAAACTGACATGGTTAACACAGTAATGCAGTACTAACCACATAATTATTGTGTACTAAGCATGCTAGAAACAGACTAAACATGCTAGCAACACTTAGCTGAGTCATGAAGCATGCTATTATCACCATTATACAAAACATTTTGTAACTGACTTTGACATACTCTTACTATATATACCTCCTTAAATGTACATTTCCCAACCATGCTCTGTCTTCCTAAAGCCACCGAGTGTTGATGGCACGGGTGCGAGGGCCCTTTCATCGCTGCTTGCAGCTTTAATTATTATTATTATTCTTCTCCGCATTAAATTGCATTTTTGAGGGCCTAAACATGCTCGAAAACTCACGAAACTTTGCACACGCGTCAGAACTGGCGACAATTTACATCTGATATAGGTTTCAGAATTGGACAGGGCAAAATGGCTCGATAGCGCCACCTATAAAAGTTCAACGGAGTGCGCCTCCCGCAACGTTCCACGTATGTGCACGAAATTCGGTACATACATGTAATGACCTAATACCTACCAAAAAGTCTCTTGGAGCGTAGCCCTAAACACAACAGGAAGTCAGCCATTTTGAACTTCCTCTCAGATTTTTGTGCAGTTTTTGCCATTTTCAGGCCTCATACTTTAACGAACTCCTCCTACAGTTTTAATCTGATCATCTTCAAATTTGGTGAGTGTAATCTTAAGGCCTTTGCGACGTTAAATTGCGAAGATCTTGAGTTTTCGTCGAAGGGCGGGTCCTCGGCGGCCTGACAAATTTCGATGTTTCACCATGAAACAGGAAGTTGCTGTAACTCAGGCATGGAATGTCCAATCTGCCCCAAACTTCACACGTTTGATAAGAGTTCTGTCCTGAACACATGACCATGCTCATATTCAGTTATAGTCATAGCGCCACCTGCTGGCAACAGGAAGTGACATGTTTAACACTGTTATGGACTCCTAATAACATATAAAAAAGTGCCAGCAAGTGCTAAACATGCTAACAACATACTAGAAGCATGCTAAAACATGCTAGCAAACTCTTAGCTAAGTGCTAAAGCATGCTATTATTGCAATTAAATAGGAATTTGCTGTAACTCAGGCATGGAATGTCCAATCTGCCCCAAACTTCACACTTTTGATAAGCGTTCTGTCCTGAACACATCTACATGAGAATATTCAGTTATAGTAATAGCGCCACCTACTGGTAACAGGAAGTGTCATGTTTAACACGTTGATGCCATTCTAGCAACATGTTAAAAATGCCATTGACTTCTAAACATGCTAGAAACATGTTAAAACATGCTAGCAATACTTAGCTAAGTGCTAAAGCATGCTAATTCAATGAAACAGGATGTTGTTGTTACTCAAGAAGGCAATGTCCAATCTGCGCCAAACTTCACACTTTTAATAAACATTCTGTCCTGAACACATGACCATGCTCATATTCAGTTACAGTCATAGTGCCACCTGCTGGCAACAGGAAGTGACATGTTAAACACTGTTGTGGACATATAAAAACATATAAAAAAAGTGCCAGCAAGTGCTAAACATGCTAACAACATACTAGAAACATGCTAAAACATGCTAGCAAACACTTAGCTAAGTGCTAAAGCATGCTATTGCTGCAATTTAATAGGAATTTGCTGTAACACAGGCATGGAATGTCCAATCTGCCCCAAACTTCACACGTTTGATAAGAGTCATGGCCTGAACACATCTACATGAGAATATTCAGTTATAGTAATAGCGCCACCTGCTGTCAACAGGAAGTGACATGTTTAACAGTGTTGTGGTCTCCTAATAACATATAAAAAAGAGCCAGCAAGTGCTAAACAGGTTATCAACATACTAGAAACATGCTAGCAAACACTTAGCTAAGTGCTAAAGCATGCTATTACTGCAATTAAATAGGAATTTGCTGTAACTCAGGCACGGAATGTCCAATCTGCCCCAAACTTCACACGTTTGATAAGAATCATGGCCTGAACACATGTCTATGCTCAAATTCAGTTACAGTAATAGCGCCACCTACTGGCAACAGGAAGTGACATGTTTAACACGTTGATGCCGTTCTAGCAACATGTTAAAAATGCCATTGAGTTCTAAACATGCTAGAAACATGTTAAAACATGCTAGCAATACTTAGCTAAGTGCTAAAGCATGCTAATTCAATGAAACAGGACTTTGTTGTTACTCAAGAAGGCAATGTACAATCTACCCCAAACTTCACACGTTTGATAAGAGTTATCTCTTGAACACATGTCCATGCTCATATTTAGTTATAGTCATAGCGCCACCTGCTGGCAACAGGAAGTGACGTTTAACACTGTTCTTGACTCCTAATAACATATAAAAAAATGCCAGTAGGTGCTAAACATCCTACCAACATACTAGAGACATGCTAAAACATACTAGCAAACACTTAGCTAAGTGCTAAAGAATGATATTACTGCAATTAAATATGAATTTGCTGTAACTCAGGCATGGAATGTCCAATCTGCCCCAAACTTCACACTTTTGATAAGAATCATGGCCTGAACACATCTACATGAGAATGTTCAGTTATAGTAATAGCGCCACCTACTGGCAACAGGAAGTGACATGTTTAACACGTTGATGCCGTTCTAGCAACATGTTAAAAATGCCATTGAGTTCTAAACATGCTAGAAACATGTTAAAACATGCTAACAATGCTTAGCTAAGTGCTAAAGAATGCTAATTCAATGAAACATGACTTTGTTGTTACTCAAGAAGGCAATGTCCAATTTGCACCAAACTTCACACGTTTCATAAGAGTTCTGTCCTGAACACACATCCATGCTCATATTCAGTTATAGTCATAACGCCACCTACTGGCAACAGAAACTGACATGGTTAACACAGTAATGCAGTACTAACCACATAATTATTGTGTACTAAGCATGCTAGAAACAGACTAAACATGCTAGCAACACTTAGCTGAGTCATGAAGCATGCTATTATCACCATTATACAAAACATTTTGTAACTGACTTTGACATACTCTTACTATATATACCTCCTTAAATGTACATTTCCCAACCATGCTCTGTCTTCCTAAAGCCACCGAGTGTTGATGGCACGGGTGCGAGGGCCCTTTCATCGCTGCTTGCAGCTTTAATTATTATTATTATTATTATTATTATTTTTCTGTCAACCTTTCGGGCACTTTTGAAACCCTTAACGTGCTCGAAAACTCTTGAAACTTTGCACACAGGTCAGAACCCGCGGCCATCAGGGCCGGGCTGAAGCTGGTACCCGGGCGTGGCAGGGGGGCTCAACAGCGCCCCCTTGAACGGGGTCCGAAAACTTGGTCCATAAATCAGACACGCTTGCATGTAATAATATGAAACTCGGTACATATATAGATCTCATCGGGCTGAACAACTTTCGTACTTTTACTTTTTACGCCAGCCCAACAGGAAGTCAGCTATTAAGGGTTGTTTGGAAACGCATGGTCTGGTATTTGAAACACTTCTCCTAGGGAATTCACCCGAT
Organism: Abramis brama; assembly: GCF_963993115.1. Taxonomy (NCBI): domain Eukaryota; kingdom Metazoa; phylum Chordata; class Actinopteri; order Cypriniformes; family Leuciscidae; genus Abramis; species Abramis brama. Next base: position 21,588,586 of record NC_139980.1, on the reverse strand, counting down.
CGCCACCAAACTCGGTGTGCATGAAGTCAAGGCATTGAGGATGAAAAATTGCCAGGGGATTTTTGATATCTCGAACGGTTTGGCCGTGGCGAGGAAACGAATTTATGGCGAATAATGGAAACAGGAAGTGTGTTATAACTTCTGCATACATTAACTGATCTTGATGAAACTTCAGCAGTGTGTTCGTTGTAAGAGGCCGATCACATGGATGTGACTATTGTGAGTCAAAGTTATAGCGCCACCAACTGGCAGCAGGAAGTGTGTCACTTTCAAAATGCTTTGAAATCACCCTCTTATTTTTATCCGATTTGCTTCAAACTTTATGTTTATAATGTAGACACACGGCAGATGTAGACCTGTGAAAGGATTATTGATATCTTAGATACTGTTGCCGTGGCAACGCATCAAACTTTAATATTCTTTTCGGATGCTTTTGAGACTCTTCACATGCTTGAAA